>NC_079222.1:20617369-20692369 GCF_029633865.1 Lampris incognitus
GTTTGCAGGTGTATATGTACGGATGTGTGCATGTACATGTGTGCATAAGTACTGTATATGTATGCGTACATATATGGATGCAAGTAAGTGTGTCTGTATGAGTCCATGTATATATACTGTATATGTATATGCAGTGTATGTGTGTATGTGTATATGTATGTGTGTATGTGTGAGTAAATGCATGTATATGTACATATATGCCACTTATAATATACCTTTATATACATTCCACTAATGCTTTTGCTTGTCAAATAACAATTATCTGTTTTCTAAGTTATCTCTTTTCAATAATAGTACATTTCAACAAGAAATGAGTATCTCTATAAGTGCATGGAATAGCCAAGGTTTGAAATCATCAGCCTTTGGTGTAAAAAGCCTAAACAGAGATTTCCAACAACGCATGAGGAACACAGACATAACCATTCTGCAGGAGACATGGTGTAAGGGAGACGATGCCACTCACTGCCCCTCAGACTACAGAGTGACCATTATACCCCCCTCCAGAAACTCAGCACCACACATCAGGGTAGGATCTCAGGGGGACTCATAATATGATACATAAACTAAAATACACAATTTTATAAAAATCTTAAAAAATCGAAAAATCACATGCTTGGATAAAAAATAAGGAAAATCTACTCTCAGCACAGAAAGACTTATTCCTCTGTGCTATATACATCCCCTATCCCTTAAGAATCCCCCCTATTACGTACACTCAGAACCAAAAAAAATGCAGTACACCTCAAGCAACTGACACTAATAAAGGAGTCAATTAATACAAATTCTGGAATAATTGGAACAAACTAAAAAAAAACAAACAAGAAGAATTGGCAATACAAGATGGAGAAACATGGACCAACCATTTCCAAATGTTCTATAAAAAGTTGAATCAAATACAGATGCTAATCAGGACCAGATAAACAAAAGACTTGAAGAATTAGAATTGGCTATTAAAGATAACCAGAACCCACTAGATGTCCCTATTACTGAGCAGGAACTTAAGGACAAAATCAAAAAAGTAAAAACTAAGATAGCACCTGGATCTGACAGTATCGTAAATGAGATGCTAAAATGCCTGAGCTCAAATTTCAGTTGGCCATCTCAAAATTGTTTAATTTGGTTCTGAGCGTAGGTTATTTCCCTGACATCTGGACTCTAGAACTAATAACCCCAATCTTTAAAAATGGAGACAGATTTGACCCTAATAATTACCGAGGCATCTGTGTGAACAGTAAGATTTTTTGTAATATTATAAATTCTAGACTGATAGACTTCCTTATGCAGCACATGTCTTGAGTAGAAGCCAAATTGGATTTTAAACAAATTACCCCACATCTGATCATATTTACACCCTACACACCCTAATTGATAAACACATAGTCCAAAATAAAAACAAAAATATTGCATGCTTCATTGATTTCAGAAACGCTTGCGACTCTATCTAGCAATTTTGCATGCATCATGGATTTCAGAAAAGCTTTCGACTCCCTCTGACACCAAGGATTGTTTTACAAAGTTATCGAAAGTGGTGTAGGGGTAAAACCTACGATATCATTAAATCAACGCACACAGAAAATAAGTGCAGCATAAAAATTGGTGATAAAAGAACAAATTTCCTCTCTCAGGAGCGTGGAGTGAGACAGGGATGCTGCTTGAGCCCAACTTTGTTCAACATTTACATCAACGAATTGGCAAAAACTCTAGAGCAATCAGCAGCACCCAGCCTCACGCTACACAACTTGGAGATCAAATCCTGCTCTATGCAGATGACCTGGTTCTGCTGTCTCCTACTGCACAGGGCTTACATCATAACCTGGACCTGCTGGAGCAGTACTGTCAGACCTGGGCCCTGGCAGTAAACATGAAAAATACCAAGAGTTGTAATACCAAGAGTTGAACAAAACCAGTCCCCTCACTCAACTGGTCCTGATGCTCAGTTCACTAACAAACACTAACACTTCACAGCCTCAGGACCAGAACATCAGCATCCATCAAATTATAACTCAACAAAAACTAAATTGTATTACTTTTTGGGACACAAAAACTAAAAACCAACATAAAATGCAATGCTATCTGGCCCTAAAGAGACAGTACACTGTGGCAGAATATCTGCACACAGTGACGGACACCAAACTGAGAACCACCTTGACAAAGTACAGACTCAGTGAGCACGGCCTGGCCGTAGAAAAAGGCCGACACAGACAAACATGGCTGCTGGCAGAAGAGAGGCTGTGCCCACACTGTGACATGGGAGAGGTGGAGACAGAGCTGCACTTCATCATCACCTGCCCTAATTATAACCAAATTAGAAATCATTACTACCAAAAATTGAACTCATCCACCCAAACTTCAGAAGCCTCCCTGCCATCAGCAAACTAGCCGTTCTACTAGGAGAGGAGAAGACAAGCTGCAACACAGCAGCTAAATATATTGTTGCATGTCACCATCTGAGGGACAGTGAGTGAGCACCCCATCCACACACCGACACACACATGCCCACCTAGACACTCACACACACACACACACACACACACACACACACACACACACACTTTTCTATTTTTTTGTTCTTCTCTTCTTTGTCCTCTAAGTTCAATTAACGTTACACTATTAAATATTGTTAAATTGGTTGTTTGATTGTTTGTTTGTTTTTAACAATACAGCAACTTTTTTCTATTGTTGTTTGTATGGTATGAACTGTACTGCACTGTTTAGTGCCTCCTTGTGCTTTGGCAATACTGTGTAACAGAATATGGTCATGCCAATAAAGCCCTACTGAATTGAATCGAATTGAATTGAGAAAGAGATGGAGAGAGGGGTGGAGAGAGAGTGATGGAGAGAGAGCAATGGAAAGAGAGAGAGAGTGAGTGGGTACGAGTGAGAGAGATGGAGAAAGAGAGAGTGAGAGAAAGATGGAGAGAGAGAGAAAGAGAGAGAGATGAGAGAGACAGAGACAGACAGAGACAGAGAAAGAGAGTGAGAGAGAACGCTGAGATTTGAGATGATAGAAAAGGAAACCATGCTGCTATTTTGTTTCTTTCCTTTTTTCTTTTACTGCGCTCCATTCATTTCCTTAATACTGTCTAAATGTAAATCCGCATGCACACATGCATCCTGGACAAATGTCTCAAATGTGAATTTTATGTAAAATGTCCCCATAACTCTAGCTGATGATGGAACATATGACTCCATGTAATTTCATTACGTAAAAGGGTTCAGCGTTTTGTTGTAGCAGCAGGTGTGCGTGTGTGTGTGTGTGTGTGTGTGTGTGTGTGTGTGTGTGTGTGTGTGTGTGTGTGTGTGTGTGTGTGTGTGTGTTGGGGGCTTTAAGAAGATGTGGTTATTTGTAAATCCCTGTTTTTTTGTGCTATACTTGTGGGTGTAGGTGGTGTTGGGAGGGGGTGGAGGTGGAGGTGGTGGGGGGGGGTTGCATATGTGTGTTAAGAGAGAGCATTAAGATCTCCCAGATGCAAAGTAGACCAAGGCATTAAATAAAGGGGAGAGGCTTTCATAGACATTAGAATAATCCGGGCAGTTGCATGTTGAAGGCCTGAACACAGATTTTAATATGCACTTATGCAGGTGAGCAATCTGAATATGGGCCTTAATGAAAAGGGTTTGAATTCAATCAGTTTAAATATTCAAAGGAATGTGAGAGAAGAGCAATGATCCGGACATGAAGTTCAATCAACCTAACTAGAAATGTGCCTCATTTATTTAAATAAATAAATAACTGGAGAGAAATTTAAACCATCATTCAAAATTGTTTTACTCATACAATCACTAACAACGAAATCAGCGTGTAGGAGATATTCCTGTTGAGATTTTCTAGGTTTCTGTGTATGTATGTGTCTGTGTGCGTATGTGCATGTGTGAGGTTGTATGTTTTGTGTGCACATGTCTCTGCATTTGTTTGCGTTTGCATAGAAAGTGGCATTGCCCACCGAGTGTCTCATTTACCCTCCGAGTGTTTACCACCGTCTTTGTGATTGTGTGTGAACGCTATCTTCCCTTCCCCTCCCTGCAACTGTGCTTATGCCGTTGTTGTCATTATTCTCATATGTATGTGTGTGTCCATATGCTTGGATTTCATTCTATTGGTGTAATTAGAGGATGACGTAGGCCTCGTCGTGCTTCATTCTGTTCACCCCCCACAACCTTCCTCTCCTACTCGCTTCATCTATGTGCCCATGATCCTTTTTTTTTTTTTTTTGATTGTTTTCCCCTTTTTCTCCCCAACTGTGTCCAGCCAATTACCCCACTCTTCCGAGCCGTCCCGGTCACCGCTCCACCTCTTCTGCCGATCTGAGGAGGGCTGCAGACTACCACATGCCTCCTCCGATACATGTGGAGTCACCAGCTGCTTCTTTTCACCTGAAAGTGAGGAGTTTCACCAGGGGACGTAGCGTGTGGGAAGATCACGCTATTCCCCCCAGCCCCCCCCCCCGACCGACCAGAGGAGGCGCTAGCGCAGCGACCAGGACACATACCCACATCCGGCTTCCCACCCGCAGACACGGCCACTTGTGTCTGTAGGGACGTCCGACCAAGCCGGAGGTAACGGTATAGACCGCCATGCCACCCGGAAGCCCCCGTGCCCGTGATGTTAATGCCATGTTTGAAGCTGCCACCTTTGTGGCCCACTGTTATCTTGTGCAACTCAATTTGTCGATAACCTGCTGATATGTCAGCGTGTGCCTTGAGCTTGGCACCAATACTGCCAGGGCCAGGAGTGTGATTCCCCCTGGGGCCACCCATACTGTAATGTGATGCAGCCATTTCACTGTAGACACTAGAAAAACATGACAAAAACAGTAATTTATTCACTTTGCACTTACCAAGCTAGCGTTTTGACCTTAGCAATGTCCTGGACAAGTCTCAGGAATCAAAAACACTTTGTCAAATATTGTTTCCACCAGCCCTCAGTGATGCAACACAAAGACAAAAACACATATCCAATAACTACAAGAACTACAAGAACATATATATCCAAACTGAAAGAAAAAAATCACTGTCCAGGGGAGCAAACTCCAGCCAGGATGACTGTCAGAACTGCCGATCAGCATGGGCTAGCAGTTAGCTTAGCCTGCCCCGCTTCCGCATCCTGTCAGACCGCCGTCAGTGTTACCTCTTCAGGCAGCAGCTCTGGGCAGGGCCGTGGTCCCTGGGCCCACAGGACGCAGCAGACCAAGCTCTCCCAGCTGATCCGGCGCCAGCTCTCCCAGCCACCAAACAAAGACAAACTTAGATGCAGACGTGGACTAAGACCCTGCATGGACGGTACTGGGTGAGGCCGCCGCAAACTTGAATTCGCGCCGCCATTTTCCCACACCGGAAGCAGAAAACTTAAAACTTAAAACTGCCCATTACATTGGTATAGATTAAACAGGACTCCAAATCAAGGTGTAATTATGTTTTGTAATGTCCCAAAGGATTATTTCGTCAGTCAGAAATGTCTGACTGGGTTTTGCTTCTGCAGCTACTGGTGCAAAGTGAGGTACGGAAATCCAACGCAGTAATACATCTTTTGACATAAAACACATCGGTGCTGCAAATACACTTTTTTCTCTTTTATTTTGCTGTCTCGCCCTTTTTTTTTTTACTCTTTTCATTCCCTCTTTTTCACTCACTCATAGGCTGACACACATTTCAACATGTAATTGAAAGCACAAGTACACACACTGCATGTGGGCGCACACGCGCAAGTACAGGCATGTGTGCACATAGAGACATGCAAACAGGAAAACACCTTTTCTATTAATGGGGGGGCTGCCAATCCATAATGTGAAAATCATGCTCCACGGATATCGATTGAGGGGGTCAGGGGTAGTAAGGGTTGGGATAGCTATGGCGGGAAGATGGTAAGTGTATGAGTTTATATATCTGCGTGTGTGTGTGCGTGTGTGTGCGCGTGTGTGTTTCAGTGTATGTAAGTGTGCATGTGTGCTGAGCCAGACACTCCAGTCTATTGGATTGAGATTCATTCGCTATTTAAGGGTCAGGGTTCGGGCCACGGGTGCAGCATGCGGCTCAGTGATCAATACCGCTGCCACACACCCTGCCTGACCCCAGCATTTTGTCACCATAAATCCCTACGCACTCTTTTCTTTCCACCCCCACTCCCCCTTGTCCTCCTTTTTGCTTCTTAAGTCATTTAAAGAAGTGATGGAGTCGAGGGGGAGCACTTTGTAAGATCTAAATACATTTAATGTACCTGGGGATGGCTGTTTGATGGCTAATGCTCAGGTCTTGTCTCCAGAGAGACACTCTTGAGAAAACTGCTTTCAGCTGTGAATCTCGCCGTGACATTTTTTTAAATTTTATTCCTACACGAGGAGAAATTTAGAGGCAGAGTTTGGTGTTAATTGGGATGTGCACAAAATCTTTTTTATTGGCGATCTTATTAAACGAACCACTAGGCTATGCCAGTTGTATCAGTTATGTCAACTGTGAGGTGTAGGACTTCCAGCCACCTTCGAACTTTTCTTTGTGTTTCTAACACACACAGACACACACAAATACCCCTCAGACACACATACATACAGATACATACAAACACATAGAGTAGGTAGACACACACACACACACACACACACACACGCACACACACACACACACACACACACGCACAGCTGCTCCCCCTCTCCTCCGTGTCCTTCACACAACCTTGCGCCTGCTCCTCATTCCACTGGCAATGCAAACAGTGCTCCTTCACCTCCCACCGCTTCTGCTCTGCATACCTCCTCCCTCCCTCTCGCCACATCTCCATCCCTCCTTACTTTCATCTCTGGGTTGTTAGTGGCAACTGTCAGGCTTTGCGGACATGTCTGCCTGTCTGCTGTGATATAGTGGCATAAGGCTTCCATGACCAAGAAGGTCAGGGATGAACAATCTATTCAATCCACTCATCAGAGGCTGAACCTTGAACCTGAAGCATTTACCCCCACCAGTGAAATTTATCTTTTTCCCCTCCTTTTCCCATGTTACTTGACAAAGAAATCCCTCTCTCTCTCTCTCTCTCTCTCTCTCTCTCTCTCTCTCTCTGAAACTGTCTCTCTCCTTTTACCCATAGTTCCTTTGGCCTCCAATTGCTCAGCACATCCATTAACAGGATGAGATGGCGGTTGCCACTCTACATATGCAATATCCTCATGAACAATTTCCTCACAGAGAGGATGGAATATTTTTCACTATCCCTTATATGATAAATATGATTGGGAAGTTTGAAATGAGATTCGAGTTAGTTGCTTAGTTGTTTTTTTTTTAAATGTATTACCGGTCTACTAAAAAGACGCTAAAGACCCAGCTCTTTCATGAACACCTCCACGCCTGATGGTAATAATACAAATGCAAAAAAACAAAAACAAAAAAACCCCCCAAAAAATCTATTCTTTGCATTGCCTTTGTGCACTGCCTGTTGATACCTATCGGACTTAAAAAGTGTCAAAAAAACAACAACAAAACAAAATAAACACAACAAAACAAAAACAACTTAAAAACAAACTTACAAGTACTTAAAAACGTAAAACAAAAACTAAAAAAAACATGTAAAACTTAAAAAAGGACTTAAAAGCGTCCGCTAAATGAAATTGTAACATTGAAACATTGCAACTTTGTAACATTGTAACATTGTAGCGTTGTAACACTGTAACATTGTAATATTGTAACATTGTAGCGTTGTAACACTGTAACATTGTAGCATTGTAACACTGTAACATTGTAGCATTGTAACACTGTAACATTGTAACATTGTACTATCATGTTGGAAGTTAAGCAATATAACATCGCAACACATTGGACAGAAGGTGAGAACACATAACGCTGTCCTACATCACCATTAATATTTGGTTACAGCATGTCAAGTGAGACGCGGCTGTGGTTTAAATGGACTTAGGGAGATATTCCTTTCAAAGCCTTTAAAAAAATGATGGTGGAGGTGTGTCTTTTAAAAAGAATATCCCATCGAGAAAGGAGGGCAGATGTGTGTGTGTGTGTGTGTGTGTGTGTGTGTATCTTTTTTTTTTTTACAAATAATATTTTTCTGTATGCGGTTATTACTCTTCTCAAGTGGCATATAATGCCCCCCGTAAAACATATAAACCCTACATTTTCCGATATTCAAGTAAGATTAAAAGCATGTATTGTAACCTGCTTGTGCTTGCCCATTGTAACAATGGCTCACCGTCCCTCTCTTGTCTTTGCCCCTGATCTCTCCCCACTCTCCCTACCTCCCTCGGAAACCAAATTATAAAATCATCGAGAGCATGATGAGATTGCTGCTCGGTTATTAATCTTCAATAAATACATCTTGACCCAAGGATTAAGTGTGTGCCCTCTACACCCCCTCATCCTCTCCACCCCCACCCCAACACCCCGCCCTCGCTCGTCTCTCCGGAGATAAGGCTGAGATCCTTTGCTGACATGAATTATGAAAAAAAAGAGAAAAAAAGAAAAAAACAACCATGGATTGAGGGAGAACAAATGGAACAATTGTTTGAACCTGGACTGAGTGGTTGCAACTGATGGCAGTGACCTTGGGAGGGGCTCAGGTTGAAGTAGGATTACTTGTCCTATCACGCCTTTCTCTTGAAAGACAAATGGTATGGCGGGAAACAGTACAATGTGAGCCTGGGTACTCGTGTAACAGATATAATGAATGGAGCAGTTACAGTATCCGCACTTGTTCTCGGATAAATACAACATGCGGAGGTGCAGATATCTTTGTGTGTTTATGAAGATCAAAAATTAAATAAATAAATAATGGAAAGCATAACATTACTACGTAGGCTTATGCACATTATGCGTACTTGGACATATGTTACTACAGGTAGGCCCCTGGTTAGAAACAAGTTCCGTTTTTGAGCGTGTTCTTATGTCGAATTTGTATTTAAGTCGTAACAGTTACATACAGTTCACATCAAGTGTCAATTAGTCAAATGTGTATATATATATATATATATATATATATTATATAACATCATAGATATTATAGCGAATTCGGGGGGCAGTCCGAGATACCGTCGCCACAGCCGGGACGCGAACGCGCATCTTCTGTACCGCAAGCGACAACGTTAACCAGTCGACTAAAGGGTCCGACCCGTTAGTCAAGGACCAACGTGTCTACTTATCCATGCACGTTACAATATAATAATGCATTAATAATGATAAATGTAACTACAGTATGTATAATTGAGAGAGTTATAAAAACTTTAAATAAAAAACTAATATATTTCAAACTCCTCACCTGCCACTGCCCGGGAGCGGACGCCGGCCGTTTGACGCCAGAAACGAGAGCGGGCTCGGGGCTCACCTCTCTCTGAACGCTTTATTTCCGCTTTCGTTTCAATCGTGATTGTTTTCCTTTTATTAAATGCATCACCATCACTTGCATCCGATTTACGCTTTGAAGCCATGATTACGAGGGCAAACACGAAACATTTAAATCAAAACAACGCACGCAACGTTTACCCGATCTGACTTAAAATGGCGACGACGGCGTGGCGTTGTCCTCCCTCGGGCCGACGAACTACTTAAAACACGCGGTGTTTTGAGCATCGTGCAAAGTAGTCCGTCTGTCCATTAGTACGAACCATTGTGTGTAGCTCGATTTATTTATTTTTAATAATAGGCTTTACGGAGGTCGGTTTGTTCGTAAATCGGGCGTTCGTCATCCGGGGACTACGTGTATTATCTTCAATGCTGTGGAGTTAGAAAACAACGAGACAGGAGACGTGAGAGTAGACGTAGTCGAGGTAGTTTACTAGCTCCAACTTTGCATGTCATACGTTCGACAACGACACTGAACTGACTGTGAACCGGAAGCGGAAGTGCATTATCTGACCCCTCGCCTCTTCCCTTAAAGGTACACCGTCCTCTTAGGTGAATGTCTCTCGATATATAGATGTGGGTCACCACAATGCTCAGCGTTTTCGGTTTTTATTTTTCAAAGCCATCCAGCATGCCGAATTTCGCCACAAGAGGACACTGTTTCATAACCTCACATGAAAACGAACAACTTTTGGATCCGTGGAAACATAAAATCCGGGTGAAAATCAGTTTAAAAAATCTGGGTATTTTTCGGGGAAAAGCGGTAAAAACCGAAAATGCTGAGCCCTGATTCTCTTCCATGCTGGCTAGAATTATATTTACCTCCTGCAGTACGTACGTTTCGTTGTAGTGTCCCACTCATGAGTCCTTTGGCTCCTACCTTAATAGATCGCCATGCTTCTGATCAAACTAAAGGAAAAATTGCTGTATATTGTAACGTGCATGGATAAGTAGACACGTTGGTCCTTGACCCTTTAGTTTACTGGTTAACGTTGTCGCTTGCATTGTGGGAGCTACGGGTTCGTGTCCCGGCTGTGGCGGTTCCCGGACTGCCCCCCAAATTCGCTACAATATACTGAATAAATGAATCAAAATAAATATCTAACTTCATTACAGTGTATCCCAAATGACATTCAAACCCAGTCACGGTACGAACTGCGATACACACAGCGGGGATCCTTTTTGTAGAAACTGCAACAAATTAGCACGGTCGTGACGGCAGGTAAACTATATGTTGCTCTTGTAACTTCGTCCTTCCGCAGCATGCTGAATAACTCCTCGGTTCTGACACGTCTAACGAGGTTAGACCCCACCCCTGCCTGACACCTCTGACCTTATTGATTAACTGTCCCACCCAAACACACAGCGCACGACAGCAGCAAGCACGATAACCCCCTCTGCTGCTTCGTCAAAATATTTTGCTTGTGGTTAATGTGGAGATTCTGGGACGTGAACGCAGGAATCGCCGAGGTCAGGTTATCTAAAAAAAGTGGCTTGATTTATTTACATTTATATTTATATTTACACTCGCTCATTTTGGCAGACACTTTTATCGAAGCCACTTACAAGAGATTGAGCAAGTACCAGATAAATTTGAATGTCGCTGGCTGGCATCGCAGAGCCTTTTAGGCTGAGCGTGTTGCGGTGGAGAGCAGGGAAATCGAACTACCGAGTAGGTTTGTATTGATGCAAAACATGAAAAAAAGGCAAATTAGCAAATTATGCTATAAAACCATGACAATGGCGAGCGCAAGTAGAAAAGGGCTCAGTTTACTTTTACTTTTTATTCCCCCCCTTTTTCTCCCCAGTTGTATCCGACCAATTACCCCACTCTTCTGAGCCATCCCGGTCGCTTCTCCACCCCCTCTGGCGATCCGGGGAGAGCTGCAGACTACCACATGCCTCCTCCGATACATGTGGAGTTGCCAGCCGCTTCGTTTCACCTGACAGGGAGAAGTTTCGCCAGGGGGACGTGCCCAGGCCGACCAGAGGAGGCGCTAGTGCAGCGACCAGGAAACATACCCACATCCGGCTTCCCACCCGCAGACACGGCCAATTGTCTGTAAGGACGCCCGAACAAACCGGAGGTTAACACGGGGATTCGAACTGGCGATCCTCGTGTTGGTAGGCAACGGAAGAGACCACTATGCTACCCAGACGCCCCGGCTTAGTTTACTTTATATTGTTACTCATAGTCATATATTTACTGTATGACGTAAACATAGAGTGCTCAAGATTTGCAGATCAAGGAAACGTAAACTCTCGTTAATAAATGACGAAGTCTAATTTTGCAAAGGGAGGGAATGACACGGATGGGCTTTTACTCATCAGGCTGCACTGTGCTTGAGTTAGTATTGCACAAATGTGCACCAGGTACGAGCTAGAGATGTTGTTTTTCCCTTTAACTTCATCTTCATTTTAATGTCGTGTAGTTTTGTTGCAAACTGCAAATCAAGACGACTGTTGGTAAACAGAGGGGAGATGGAAATAACGTCGCTTTGTCGTGTATATCATACAGATGTGTCTGCCAGATGCTGCAACTCTTGCCTGGTAGCACATGGGCAGACAACTTAAGAAGCTCCTCTTCACTCACAAGATGTTACCCAGCTTTTAAACCTCGTCACCATCCAGCCCAAACATTTCCAGCGGGGAAATGTCGTCATTTGTGCAATATCTTGGGGTTATAACACCCCACCCCCCGCCACCCACCGACCAACCCCTCTCCACCCACCATGGTGCAATATTCAGATTAAAACTCTAACGAGGGAGCGGTTGGGGTGTCAGCTGAGTCCACTATGTACCCCCTGGACCCATTCACGCCACCTCTCCACGCCTCCCTCTCTTCATCTTGTCGCAAGCAGACGGTGTGCGTGTTGCCCTAGTACTTGTCCTACCCCGTCTTCCTCTCCCACCTCCACCCTTGGCTTCAAAAGCAACAATTATGTTAAGTGATTTATCGCCAGCTTCAGCCGGAGCGCGTGGTTTCAGGGGGACGTCTTTGTCCCTGAATGGATGACTGCGGGACCAGGTAGATGCTCCGATGTGCTCGACTCATCACACTCATTAGTCACAAAGCAATTCTTTAACTGCTGACAATAAATTACCTGTATTTCTTCAAGTATTTCTGGTACATAGTAATTGTGTGTGTACACATATGTGTGTGTGTGTGTGTGTGTGTGTGTGTTTGTGTGTCTAAGGGTATGTGTGGTCAGTACACACAAGAAAAAAATGCATGCTCTTTTGCATCCTTCAAGTTAAGATGTTGCAGTTATCTTTATCCTTTCTTGTCTCTCTGTGTCCCTCCTTCCTCTTCCGTCCATCTGTCTATATGCTCAAGCTTGTAAGTTTGCATTTTCCTGTCTCTGAAGTCACCGGGTAGTGGCGACCGAGCTGTGGCCCGGTCTGGCTGCAGCGGTAATTGAAAAGTGTGCTGGCTGTTGCTGGTAGGGACCATCTGTGAGTCTGAGTGCTGTGCTGTGGGTTGAGTCAGTGTGTGGGTGCATATGTGTGCGTGTGTGTGTGGGCGGGTGGGTGGTGAGTGGGGGTAGCGTGTGCAAGCCAGACAGCCTCCCTTGGGGAGCTGTTACCACCTCGTAGACACCAATAGCCCTGGGACAGCCCCTAGCAGGGCTAAGGCCCTTTAGGAGAAAGCGGGTGATTATCTCACCCTGTCCTGCCCGGTGTGGACAGTAAAGAGGTTGTGTGTGCAGCAAAAGTGGAAAGATGATCAATACAAGCTGTATTTTGCTACCATACATTAAAAGTAAAGGACACAAATATAATTGTTGTGAACAGCATTTCCTATCTCTGTCTATGCAAACCCAAACAGTCCTAACTTTGAGCTAGCATGCTGTGAAGTGTGGGCTCATTGTTGGTGCAACCAGTGTACAGCATAATAATTCCAACACAGTTGCAGAGGAAAAGCCATATTAGCCATAAAAAGCAACTGTTACAGGTGGTAACAAATGCACAATTTGGCAATTATCATTCATTTCAAATGTTACCAAAATGCTAAGCCTTAAAATATAGTGCAAACATATACACTGTAAAAAATGTCTGGAGAGTTTACGGTGAAAAACTGTCAAACCACGATGGTAAAAGACCATAAACTCTAAGTAGGTCGAATACAGTTTCTGTCTTACTGAGACACCGTATATATATATATATATATATATATATATATATATATATATATATATATATATATCATCCAAAACCATAATTTTTCCATCTCTTTTCTGAAAAAAAAAACATTACCCCACCATTAAATACCCTTGCATTGCTTTTAATAACGGAAATACACCGTAGTGTAGTGGTTATGGGGCTACATAATTCCCCTTATTGAGCTGCTTGGCCTTTTCCTCGCTGTTAGGCACTTCCGTTTCCTACTGGAGGGCCGTCAGTTCGCGGCTTTCGTCGAACTCAAACCGCTGGTGTTCGCGATGGCCAAGGTGGCAGAGCCGTGGTCAGCCCGCCAGCAGTGACAGTTGGCCTACATCTCAGAGTTTACCACCGACGTGAGGCATGTCGCTGAGAAGTCCAACCCGGTCGCCGACTGTCTCTCCCGGGCCATCGCTGGTGCCGCCCATTTGGGACTCGACTACAGCCAGATGGCGGCTGACCAGGCCGCCGACCCAGGAGTGCAGGCACGCAGGACCGCCGACACAGGGCTGCAGTTGGAGGATGTGGCTTTCGACGACGCCGGCGCCACGCTCCTGTGTGACGTCTCTACGGGTCAGCCCCGACCAGTCGAGTCGTTCCGACTGCTTGGAGGCGACGGGTCTTCGACGCAGTCCATGGGCTGTCTCACCCTGGCAGAAAGCCTTCACAGAGGTTGGTGGCGGCAAAGTTTGTCTGGCATGGACTCAAAAAGGATGTGAGGGATAATGGTGCTAACCAGTCAACTAAAGGGGTCGGACCCCTTAGCTGACTGGTTAGCACAGTCACCTGTGGTGTGGGCTATCTGGGTTCGATTCCCGACTGCCCCCTGAATTCGCAACATTAACAATATAATATAGTATAATAATATAGTATAGTATGATACTATTGTATCATAACATAATATAGTAACAGTACAAAGAACTATACCGTAGTTATTAAGGTAAATTTCTGGCACCACAGCTGCCAGTTGTTTTACCGTAAAATCCACCGTTTTTTTTACAGTGTACTCGAACCACCTCAGTAACCAAAATTCATGGCGTTAGTCATTACATTACCGATGGGTTTGGGGCCTGTTTAAGGCTCTCGGCCGTTTGCCTGAAAAATGAAGGACATTTAAATGCCAGTCGCGGGAGGAGGAGGAGGAGGAGTGGAGCGATGATCCATAAGCCATACATCCCTAATATGAATGATCCTGGATGCGCTTCAGTCAACCATCGCAGACAGATTACCAGATATTGCATTCCGGTCTAAGAATGAAATGAAGAGATAATTATGCGGCCTGGGGGGGGGGGGTAATGGAGAGGCAGAGTCATGATAGATTTGATTAAAGTCGTCAGTGGAAACACACACTAATGGCCGTGTTGATTAGTTAGATTGCTTTAATGATGGCGCTGCCATTAATCTGAAGCATAAACAGCAGTGTTGTGTTGGTCAGCGCTGTGTTTGCAGTTTGTGTGCGTGCCTGTGTGTGTGTCTATGTGTGCAGTATAAGCTGCGTGTCTTCATGAGAACGTTAACATCTTTGCCCTGTACTTCCTGCTTTAAATATTTATGCAATGTTTAAACTTATTTTATGGTTTTGTTTTTGCAGGTTTATGTTGTGCAGCCTGGATGAGGGAAGCTGAACTTGGGTTTAGCACATTATATCTTCTGAGGAAATGGGTTTATGGCTTGGAAGAGCAAGACCGCTGAACCCCTGCTTACGCCAAGTGTGGCCACTATACATCCTCCTTGCACCACAGGATCCTATTCATTAACACCTTGTCCTTAATTGACTGATATCTGGACCAGTGGTAATCCACCGATCTCCTCCCTCCTTGACACGTCTCCGTCCCACCCCTCCCAGGGGCAGTAATCCCAAAATGAAAAGAAGCACACCCCTCTTTCCGTGCATACATTTACAGACATACACATATACAATACATACATACGCATACCCACACATGCGCACACGCACACATACACACGAGCACCCACACACACGCACGCACGCACGCACGCACACACACACACACACACACACACACACACACACACACACACACACACACACACACACACACACACACACACACACACAGACCACCCTTTCGTTGCTGCTCCATTAGGTCTGAATTGTAGCTGTGACGTGTGGGGCCCTGGGGAGGTGTTATTGTCAGGTCTGATTTACTCAGCGCCATCTGACACGAGGCTGGGGGCGTGTGTGCCAGCCTGTTTACGTGTGCGTGTGTGTGTGTGTGTGTGTGTGTGTGTGTGTGTGTGTGTGTGTGTGTGTGTGTGTGTGTGTGTGTGTGTAGGTGGAGAGCAACCAAGCCTACTATCAGGCTTGGGGTCCTTTACAGAAACAGCATAAGCAACAGCTGATAAACAACAGTAACTACAATACAATACAATACAATACAATACAATAACCAGCCTCAATTAACAAATTGAAAACATTGCTCGTCATAATTTCCATCTATCTATCTATCTATCTATCTATCTATCTATCTATCTATCTATCTATCTATCTATCTATCTATCTATCTATCTATCTATCTATCTATCTATCTATCTATCTATCTATCCATCCATCCATCCATCCATCCATCCATCCATCCATCCATCCATCCATCCATCCATCCATCCATCCATCTATCTATCTATCTATCTATCTATCTATCTATCTATCTATCTATCTATCTATCTATCTATCTATCTATCTATCTATCTATCTATCTATCTATCTATCTATCTATCTATCTATCTATCTATCTATCTATCTATCTATCTATCTATCTATCTATCTATCTATCCTAGCAAATGTTTATTTGTGATAAATATTTCTTTATATCTGCTCTTGAGAGAAAATAGAGATTGAGCAACAATCAGCAATGTTGAAAACCATAATAAGATATTGAAAAAGCTCCTGCTGGTTTTTTAAGATTAGCTGACAACATTTAATACACGTTCCTTGTCAAACAAAATCTTATCTTCACAGTTTACAAATGCTTGGTGAAGATGAAAAAAGATGCTTTTATTAATTTGATTCACCTGAAATTAAGCGATCGACATCTCCAAACACACACTGATAGTTTCATCCTAAATACATTTGATTTTAGTAGAAGCATAGATCCTAATTTAACTATTTAGCACTCATTAAAATCCATGCAGTGCTTTTTTGTTTTCGTGACAGTCTTTAAATGGTGGAAACCTAATTCTTGGATGAAAATGTTAATTTTCACAGCGAGGTGCAATTAAAAATGTGATATTTTATTGCAATTGTTACAATGTTTTACAATTTGTTGTATTTCAAAATTGTCAACAAAAGCATTTCTTAGCATCTAAAACCTAACACTAATGATGACGTGTCAGTGATTGTTTAAATTGTTACAATTAAATGTCATAGGTTCCAAATACTCTCTCTCTCGCGCTTTCTCTCTCTGCACTGCATGCTGGGAAGTTGGGGTGTGAGCGTGAGTGAGGGTGGTGGATGTGAGTTTGGCGTGGAGTTTGCATTTTCCCCTGTATTGTTCCTCTGTCTTATGTGCATGATCAGGTAAACTTTGTTAATGCTTTTTACCGAGTGTTCGGTGGTTTTGTCGGGTTGTTTTCAGGAGAAATGGTGTCCTCCGAGACGATGCAGGATGCTGAAAAACTGGAAGCTGGTGGCCCTTTTATGCTCGGACTATATCATGCTTTCCAGAGCACTGTCAAACAGACTAAGATACTATTTGGATATCCTTGTTCATATGGACCAAACACACTGTGTAAAGGGCAGAACAATAATGGACAATCTTTCTTTTTCGAGATGTGATTGACTTGTGTAAACTTTATGATCTGGACATTGGTATTCTCTCCTTAGATCAAGAAAAAGCATTTGATAGGGTGGACCATGGATATTTGTTTTCAGTACTTAAGGCTTTTGGTTTTGGTGACCATTTTGTATCATGGATAGGATTATTGTCCAGTGGTTCTGAGTGTTTGTCGAAGGTTGAGGGAGGGTTGAGCCAGCCAATCCCTGTGCAGAGGGGGATTAGGTAAGGTTGTCCCATCTCAGGGTAGTTTTACAGTCTGGCTATTGAACCTCTGCTGTGGGGGCTGAGAAGCCGGGCTTTCACTGTCAGGCACATGACACAACCTACCTTTGATAGTTTCTGCCTATCCAGATGATTTAAATGTGTTTGTTAGGGATCGGGGGATGTGGAGAAACTACAGGACAGTCTGGGTTTATATCAGAAGGCTTCAACAGCAAAAGTAAACTGGGCAAAGAGTGAGGCCTTACAGGACAGTGGAGAGAGAGGTCAGCATGTAGTTTGCCTGCAGGTCTGCATTGGAGGAGAAGAGGGATAAAAGTGTTGGGGGTATTTTGAGGCACAGAGGATTTGGAATTGGGAGGATGTGATGGAGAAAATATATGCCACGTTGTCTAAATGGTTGCTACCCCAGTTGACATATAGAGGTCGAACTTTGGTTGCCAGTAAATTGGTTGCCTCAACACTGTGGCACAGACTAATTGTTCTACCCCTGCCAAGGAGGTAGAAGCATCGATCGAAGACGTTCAGTGGGCGCCTGATTGAAGACGTTCAGTGGGCCATAGTGGGCTTTTTTTGGTCAGGGCAGCATTGGATCTGAGCCCCTGCCTTATGCTTACCGGTGGAAGAAGGAGGACACCGTCTTGTGGACATTACCTCACAAGTGATGGCCTTCAGGCTGAAGCCCGCACAGAGACTGCTTTACCACTGTGGTGTGTGGTGGCTAGACACAGCCACGTTTATCCTGTGGACTGCTGGTTGTCTGGGATACAGCAAGCAACTGTTTCTGCTGAGGCTGGAGGAGGCCGATCTCACAGGCCTGTTTCCTTTCTACACCTCTGTCCTGGATACATGGAAGATCCTGAAGGTCTCCAGGGAGTCTGCTGCTACGGCTGGTCTGTGGCTGTTTGAGTAAGCATTGTTTTGCAACAGCTTCATTCAGGCCCAGACCCTGTCCTCAGCTAGCATAAGATCTTCTCTGAAGGAGGCCGGATGTGTGAAGCTGGGACATCTGCTGACACCCGCAGGGACCCTGCAACAATGCACCAAAACCTGACCAAGGTTGTTGAGTCATATTATTTAGGAGGTGTGTACGTAGCTTCCAGAGGACCTGAAGACATTTATGATGGAGAACTGTGAGCTAGCTGGTCATTGGCAGGAGGATGTGGATTATAGCTTTCCACTGTTGACTGTCTCTCATAATGTGAGGGAGTGGCAGGAGGTGGAGGGCCGACTCCTTTCTTTCACGACTCCATGGCTGGACAAGTTTGATGACCTGGGTAAAAAGTCAACTTACATCCTGTGTGTGAAAGTGAGGCACCTTCTTCTCTGCAGGCCATGAAAGTGTCGAGGTGGTCTCAGTTTTTTGTTCCAGGATCTTCCTCGAAAGGCTGCTGGCGGCTCATGTACAAGCTACCAGTTGAAAAAGGGTCAGCTGACCTCCAGTGTAGGATTGTGCATGGAGTGATAGTCATGAACAGATACAGAACGTACCTGAATCCTGATCACAGGGAGGCATGTCTTTTTTTTGTTCACAGTGTGAAGCTCTAACACATTTATTTGTTCAGTGTCCTAGGTTGGTGGGTGTGTTTGATTTGTTAAGGTGTTGGTTTTTGAGCTTGGGGGAGGCGTTTTCATTTTCAGTTGTTTGTATACGGTCCCAAATACCTAGCCAGGAAGAAAGGTACGCACACACTTATGAATTTCATATCAGCTACTGCCAAATTAGTAATCTGGCTGAGCCATAAGAAGCGGGCCCGGGTGGTGGGCTGTGTGGACCCTGTGCAGGTTCTTACAGGACTGCTGAAGGCTCAGCTCAGGGTGGAGTATGCCTACTACAAAATGGTAGAACATTTAGAGGCTTTCAACCTTAAAGGGGAAATAGGGGGAGTATTGTCCTCAGTGGGAGATAAAGGCCTGGTTTTCTTTTTCTAATTTGGGTAACGAGGGAAAGTCCTGGCTGTATTGCTCGTTTACATTTTATTTATTTATTTATCTATCTATCTATCTCTTCACGTGCACTATTGTAGTTGATGTCAATATACCAACTGTAGTGCTTAATAATGGGTTTTGCAAATCTCTCACACTCTCTTTTTCTCCCCAGTGTTTCTCCTTTCTGCGGGGCAATACAACCAATTCTTCGTCGTTTTGCAGTGTGGATGATGTTAAAACCTGTTTGTTGCTTTAAATACTTTGTTTGAACTTAATGAGACATTTTCTGAAACTGTTTTTCGTTTTGTGAGCTGGATTACAACAATAAAACCAATAAGCTTGAATATCAGCTATTGGACTGGAATGTAAACTAAATGAATGTGCTTTTGAAAATCTCTCTCGCTCTCTCTCTCTCTCTCTCTCTCGCTCTCTCTCTCTCTCTGTACATATATATATATATATATCACACACCTTTTATGACCATATACTAACAACATCCCTCTTTCACCAGAGGAAGCAGGGCTTTATAAGGTTTTATGACCCCCCCCCCCATTTCAGCATCAGTGACAATGCCTCACTTTACTTTTGTCACCATCTGCTAATGGCTTTTTCATCTTGAAGCTATTTGTTGAATTGCATACCAAACTTAAACCACTTACACAAAAACAGTTGGATTTCCCAGTCAATTTGAAAGAGTGGGTGGGATAATCCCACTTGTTTACTTAGAAAAGGTCACCGAAATCCCATCCTTTTCATTCAGTATTCCCCATAACAGCTGCGTGACGGGGCTATTACAAAGTTAGAGGGTAAAGTCATGATCATAACCCATGTGGTGAATGCTATTATCAAGGGTGCCTTCCAACAAAATGAGCATATTGATTTTCATTCGTTCATTCATTCATTCATCCATTCATCCATTCATCTTCAGTCGCTTCTCCGTGGTCCGGACGCGGTGGCAGCAAGCTAAGTAGGGCACTCCAGACGTCCCCTCTCACCAGCAACGCCTTCCAGCTCCTCCTGGGGGACCATAAGGCGTTCCCAGGTCAGATTGGACATGTAGTCCCTCCAGCGAGTTCTAGGTCTACCCCGGGTTCTCCTTCCAGTTGGCCGTGCCTAGTAAACCTCCAAAGACAGACGCCCAGGAGGCATCCTAATCATACGCCTGAACCGCCTCAACTGGCTCCTTTTGACGTGAAGGAGCAGCGGCTCTAATCCGAGCTCCCTCCGGATGTCCGAGCTCCTCACCCAATCTCTAAGGCTTAGCCCAGACACCCGACGGAGGAAACTAATTTCTTGTTTCTGCGATCTCACCCTTTCGGTCACTACCCAAAGCTCATGACCATAGGTGAGGGTTGGAACGAAGATTGACAGGTAAATTGAGAGCTTTGCCTTCCAGCTCAGCTCCCTCTTCACCACAGCGGTCCGGTACAATGTCCGCATTACTGCTGATGCTGCACCAATCCGTCTGTCCCCCTCCAACCCTCACTCGTGAACAAGACCCCGAGATACTAGAACTCCTTCACTTGAGGCAACAACTAATCCCCAACCCGGAGGGAGCAATCCATCGTTTTCCAGTAGAGAACCATGGCCTCAGACTTGGAGGTGCTGACTCTCATCCCGCCATTTCACACTCAGCTGCAAACCGCCCCAATGCGCGCTGGAGGCCGCGTTCTGATGAAGCCAACAAAACCACATCATCTGCGAAGAGCAGAGATTCAATTCTGAGGTTCCCAAAATGAACACACTCCTCCCCTTGACTGCGCCTTGAGATCCTGTCCATGAATATCACAAACGGAATCGGAGACAAGGGGCAACCTTGGCGGAGTGCGACACCCACTGAAAACATGTTTGACTTTGTGCCCAGAATGTGGACACAGCTCTCACTTTGGTTATACAAGGACCGGATGGCTTGTAGCAACTGCACCGGTACCCTATACTCCCGCAGTAACCCCCACAGAGTGCCCTGGGGTACATGGGGCATATTGATTTTTTATTTTTATTTGTTTTTCTACGGGTGGGCCTATGAGAACCAGGTCAAAAGGACCTGGTAGGATTTGTGAAATGCACTACCTCCTCAACACTACAGGACCACAATCAACAGCTTAGATAGACTGTTGAGGAAAACAGGACTTCCTGCTTGCCCCAAATCTCCGGCAAATCTGCCTGGCTACTACAGATAGAAAGCTCTGAGTAAACTGACCAAGCCCGGGATAGTAGAGAGATTAACACAGC
This sequence comes from Lampris incognitus, assembly GCF_029633865.1. Classification (NCBI taxonomy): domain Eukaryota; kingdom Metazoa; phylum Chordata; class Actinopteri; order Lampriformes; family Lampridae; genus Lampris; species Lampris incognitus. The sequence goes on from NC_079222.1 coordinate 20,639,035, forward strand.
CTTTGACACATCACTCTCACCCCCTTACTGCCTTCGCCAAACTCTCTGGGATCAAGTTACACACCTGTCGCTTTTGCAGAGCAATGGTGATACCTGTCACTCAGGTGGACGGATTCAGGTGAATATCCTGTCTGGTATTCATTTTCTTGTACTGGGAACCTGAGGAGCAGAGGAGACAGCACAATGGCAGAGGAAGTTGGAGGCACCTTTTTAAAAGGGGTTTGAACACATATGGTGTGCGACTGCATTATTGGATGGATATTTCATTGCATATAACAAAATTGCATTCATCCATGCCACATTCCATAGATGTGTACATACACACACACACAAACACAAACAAACAAGCACATATGCTTTTATATACTCCTCTCTGCCCATTGGTACATGTGTGATGAGCCCCTCCCCCCCCAAAAAAAACCAAAAAAACACAAATAAACAATACAAAACAAAGCAAAATAAACTAAATTTAATTTAACTTAACTAAACTACACAAAATTAATCTAAACTAAACTCAATTTAACTAAACTAAACTTGATTTAACTAAACCAAATCAAACTCAACTAAACTAAACTAAACGAAAATAAACTAAACTAAATTAAACTTAACTACACTAAATTAAACTAATCTAATCTAAACTAAACCAAGCTAAACTAAACTAAACTGAACTGAACTGAACTAAACTTAATTTTACTTAACTAAACAAAAAAAAAACACCCTTCTGAGGATGATTTTTCTGCTTAGGGCTACACTGCTATGCTTACACCTTAAAGTCTATTTGTGTTTTCACAAAATCCCACTGCTTTGTGTACAAGGACTAGTTTCACAAAAAGGAGTTATAGAGAGTGTTCATTTGACTGTACTGCTGTCATGTCATTTCTAAGTGAAATGAGAATGGCTCACAAAAATATCAGTGATCTGACAAATAAATACATAAACACACAACTGTACACACACACACACACAACTGTACACACACACACACACACACACACACACACACACACACAAAGACAAACATACAGAAATAAATACAAGACCTAGTATATGGTAAGTTATTGTACCAACAAATGCACATGTACCACACACACACACACACACACACACACACACACACACACACACACACACACACACACACACACACACACACACACACACACACACACACACACACACACACACACACACACACACACACACAGAGTTTAATCTGTTTAATTGAACCTGACTTTGAATAACTAAGCAAATGAGGAAATTCACAAGGGGCACTTGATCCCTCCTCAGCTAATGGATTGAGGATTCCTATCCCATTGGGGCATTTGAGCAAACAAGACACAGTTATCATTGGATTGATGAGTTGCCTTTTCTGTCTGCATCAGATTTCACTACTAAAGAGCGGTTGAACTCCTGATACACCGTTGGTAGTTGGCCAGATGCTCAGTTTGCAGAGACGGGCAGAGCTTCAGCTTTCTCTGGTTTCACTATCAGTGTTGTTAGATCTATAGTTCGGATACGTGAGATCAGAGATAAATGCAGAAGCCGATAAGAGAAGAGGTATACTGCCCACCAAAATACCTAACCACCGTTTCTGTCATTTATTTTCTGAACTATGGCATATCACACCCACCATGTAATGCAACGCAATACGATTTAAAGAAGGTAGAACTCAAGAGGCTGGGTTACATTTGAATTTAGCTGACAAATTTATTAAAGACCTGCATCACTTAACCATGAATCATCATCATCATTATCAGAGGGAATAAATAAGACATAAAACATCTTGCACATAAACAAACACATCAGATCCCAGGTGCTACAGCAATGCCTCCCTGGAGTAGTTTTGAGTTGGACAAAATGAACGAGATACATCGTTTAACACACAAATGCATAGAAGTGACTGGACACCTAGGTACCGGTTAAGAGACAACATCTACATTTTTGTCTATATCCCTGTTCATAAATATACAAAGTCCTCATATTCGGGTTATCACTCATATCTGAGGAAGGGCGAGTATAAAAATAAAGTCTCCACAATGATAAACCATTTTATTTTATTATTATATATATATATGCATATATATATATATATGCATATATATGTATATGTATATGTATGTATGTGTGTATGTATGTATGTATGTACGTACATACACACACACACATATATATATATATACGTGTATATACGTGTGTGTATATATGTATATATATACATACATACATACATACATACATATATATATACACATACATATATACATATATACATACATACATACATATATATACATATATACATATATAGACATTTGGCAACAACCAGACACATACTCCACACTTTGATCCAATATTTGCATATGAAAACATTGAAAGCAAAGAGCTGTGTGAAGGGATGACAAATGGGAGATGGGGAGTCTTTCGAAATCCGACTGGTGGAAGTCTGAATTCTCTAAGTCACTGTGGTCTCAACGTAGTCCTGAAACAGCTACGTCTGAAAACTGAACATCTGGGAGGCGGTTGTAGTTGGATCTGTCAGCAGCAGAACCATCCAGAACAGGTTTACGGACAAGTCTCACTGGCGGGCGACTCTCCGTAGACCACATGCTTCTCTCTAGTGAAGGAAATGCATCAATGTTCTCTTCTTTCAGCCACTTGTCCTTCCAACCTTTCCACAAATATAAAATGAACCTGATAATCAGATACAACAGGGAAATGCAAGGAGAGCAATACAGCAATCGTCCAACCTATTCTTTTACACACTCGCTTCCCAGATTGCCTATTTATTTTTTTCCTTTTTTCCTAAGACCCAACAGAAGACACAAAAGGAAACAGCTCCAATTTCCTGTAGTTGACCGATCAAAACTGCCCATGGTCTACATCATCCAACCAGGAAGCAGGACTAGCTGGGAAGTCTGGGTAGCCCCCACTGCTCCCAGTGGAGAGGTCCGAGCTGGGGCCATTGGCTCCCCCCATGGAGACTCTCATGGCAGGAGTAATCCCAGGACCACTGCCCTGCGTCATGATGGAGAGGCCAGAATCAGGGTAGACCAGGCTGGAAATGAGAGGCTGGTGCCGTGGCAGCGCCTGCAGAGATCCCGGGGACTGAGGAAGGCCATAGGGGCTGTTGGAGCGGATGTCATGAAACTGGTCTTGAGAGGAGAGGACGCTGTGCTCCAGTGGGAAGGGGCCATGGCTGTTTGACCCCTGGCGGCCCCCAATAGCTGGAGAGGACTCATTAAGCCCACTATAGAGGCCATTGGTGTGGCCAAGCTCTGACACAGGTGGTTCATCTGCACAGAGACAGAGAGAAAAACAGGATTTGTCATGTTGGGTTGCAATATATCTGAATATGCACTTCTCACCCGGACAAAGTTTCTGTTTAGATACTGAAGAAAAAGAAAAGGGGAAAAAATTAAGAAAAACGGATGTCCTGGTCTGACGTAGGTCCTTTAAGTCCAGATCTTTGGTAATTAAAGTGAACACTTGGTTGGCAGTACAAAAATGACAGCATATATTTTCTGCATTATTATGTCTGTGATTATTGATTGATATATTTTAAACATTGGGTTTTATTGTCATATTGACATGTTAGCACCCTGCCTTACATCTTAGATAGCAGTTTGACTAAACTGGCTCATTGGGGAATCCAATAGTTTAATAGTATGCCCATCTAAATGCCTGTCTCGGTGGGAAATGCAGTGCTTCCTGCCTGGGCCATGTCTAGTCTGAGTGAGACATGTGTTAAACTGGTCATTTAGTACTGATTGGGGTTTTGCAGGTACCTACCTGTAAAAGAGACCTCAGCATCACTGTCCATGCCCTCCTCCTGGATGCTGTCCTTGTCTGATTTGGAGCCGCCTCGTGACCTCTTCATGTTTCTAAAGTACTGTCCCCACCGTTGTCTTCCAGCGTCTTTCTTTAGCCTCTTCTCTTTAGCACGCCTGTTCTGAAACCACACCTACACAGCAAATGAAAAGAAAGGAAAAGAAAGACTTTTTTTTCATTGCATACACTGCCTTAATGAAACTACTTTGGACCAGATTATATATTTAAGTTGAATATTTTTGCCACATTATTTTTTGTGTATTAATTACCTAAAATGATAACAAGCAGAAAACAACATAATACTGAAAGAGGTTAAAATTATTTTGTTTTTGTTTTGTTTTGTTTTGTTTTGTTTTGTTTTATTTTGTTTTGATGAGCAAACTTCAGTCTCTTCTTGTAGGCCCAGTTGTCAACAGCTGTATAGGGCTTTCACGTGCCCCAATGGGAAATTAAGAAAAGAATCATTGTATATAGTGGTCTTTCCTAAATTCATGTGTCGAGTAGCATACAGTGCTGCTTGAAAGTATGTGAACCCCTTGAGCAGTTTAGATTTTTCTGTTGTTTTACCATGACTTTCTTATTCTATCATCACCAGTTTTTATGTATGAAATGTCAGATATATGTTTATCAGTTGCAGGTACTTGTTTAGTGGGACTTGTTTAAGTAGCCCAAAAACTACATGAAACATGGAATTAGGGTATGTGCAAAAGTAAGTGAACCCCCAGCTGCATTGGTTAAGTCAAGCAGGTAACAGACTCGGGTGAAACACATTTGGGTGCTTAATTAATCATTTAAGCAGACCAATGAAATGAGACATCCTTGGGAAAGGGTTTGGCCTGCACTAATTAAAAGAGAGAGGAAACCAACCAAACCACTGTGGTCCCATACAAATCAACAATGCCAAGAGCAAAGGAGATATCCGAGGACATGAAGAAGAGGGTAGTGATAGCCCATCAGTCTGGGGAGGGATATAAGACCATCTCCAAGAGATTCCAGCTCCATCCATCCACTGTAAGACAAATAATTTACAAATGGACGGCCGTCAACATGACAGCAACTCTGCCTAGAAGTGGACGCCCATTAAAACTATCACCCAGAAGCACCAGAAAAATAATAAATCAGGTAAAGGCCAACCCACACATCACCTCTAGAGAGTTGCAGACCTCTCTGATAGTATCTGGGACAAATGTGCATGCGTCTACAATCAGACGAAAATTGAATAGCCATTACATTCATGGGAGGGTTGCTAGAAGGAAGCCTCTGCTCTCAAAAAAGAACAAAGCTGCCCGTTTCAACTTTGCCAGAGAGCACTTGGACAAACCAGAGACCTTCTGGAAGTCCATTCTCTGGACAGACGAGTCCAAAATAGAAATATTTGGTCACAATCAAAACCAACATGTTTGGAGAAAAGCCAACACTGCATATGAAGAAAAGAACCTCCTCCCAACAGTGAAGCATGGTGGTGGAAATGTGAAGGTCTGGGGCTGCTTTTCTGCTTCTGGACCTGGACGAGTCCATATTATCCCAGGAACCATGAATTCTCCGGCATATCAACAAATTCTTGACCAGAATCTCCTGCCATCAGTCAGGGAGTTGAAGCTGGGATGAAAATGGATTATGCAACAAGACAATGACCCAAAGCATTCCAGCAAAACTACAAAGGAATGGCTTCAGAGAAAGAGGATTCGTACTCTGGATTGGCCCAGTCAAAGTCCGGACCTTAATCCAATTGAAATGTTGTGGTGAGACCTGAAGAAGTTGGCACATACCAGATGTCCCTCCAACCTCTCTCAACTGGCTGAGTTCTGCAAGGAGGAGTGGGCAAAAATCCCCATAAGCAGATGCGAGAGACTGGTTAGTGGTTACAGAATACGTTTGGTTGAAGTAATGGCTGCAAAAGGAGGAGCCACAGGCTACTAATACAAGGGTTCACATACTTTTGCACATGTTAAATTTTCAGTTTTTGTGAAATAAACTACCTTTGTTGAATTAAATAATGAAAATATATCGCTTTTTGTGTGTGTGTCCATTATTTGGAAGGTGTGCTTTACAAATTGGGATTTGGATGTATGTGTAATAAGCTTATTTTAATGTTTTTTTACAAAAACAGTGACCATGTCTGGAGGGTTCATAAACTTTCAAGCAGCACTGTATATTGTAGGCCAACAATTAAAAATGTTACATAAAATACATTTTCTGAGTCTGTCCCGAAAAAAATAAAATAAAATCCTTACACACGACAAAGACGTGCTTCCCCCTTGATGCATTGCCCGTGCTTTTAAACATTAAAACCAAATTAATTTCTCAAGGAGTGTCCAGAGACCGGTTCACATCTTATCTAACCTAAGTGGCGACTAGAAGAGCGGGAGGAAGCACTAATGCTGGGACCCGCGCGCGCCCCGAGCCAAATTTATCACGCACCTAATTAACTCCGCGACAGCCACAAGTTGTCCTTAACCCCGGGATCAGACAGGTTACTTCCTGTAACCCCGCTGTACAGGCACCGGCTTCAATTACTCACTCTCTTTGTGGCTGCTCTTGATGCGAGTCGTAAATATATATATTTTGTTTTTTGGAAAATAAAAAGAAACTTAACAATATGCACCCGCCATGCACGCTAGCGAACCATCCAGAGGGGTCCTGTGTGAATTGTTGCACGGTGAATCGCGTAGGCACTTCCTTGGTTATTATCCTAATTTGCATTTGAATGTATTCCAGCTCACTCACAAGCAAACGCGGACACGCACGCGCACACTCACATGCACGCTTGCGTGCACAGACACGCGCACGCACGCACCGTTTTGCATGTTTCCTAATGACATGCCGCCCCAGGTGAACCCTTCACCCCTTCCCCTTCCCTGCATAATGAGCAGCGTTTTAGCGGCTCGAGTCTCTACTTTTGTCCTTGCAAATAAAACAATATATATGGCCGCCACGTGGTAGCCCCCGGCGAGCCTCCTGCGCGCGCGCGCACAATACAGGACGGAGCCCCTCTCAGCATTGTTAACGAGCGTGCACTTACACCGTTCTGACTTTCAAGTAGGGACTTCATCTTACTTCCTCCACCCCCACCCCCCCAACCCCCCTACCTCAGCCCAGCCGACCCACTAACCTCTCCCTCTCCAACCCCCGTCCGCCCACTCTCACACGCGCGCGCTTCCGCTTACGCAAGACAGCCCACTTCAGGAGCAATGTCCTACTGATGGTGCTGAAGTCGGGACAGTATATACCGTAATGCTCTGTAATGGCGAGTAATGCGCAGTACATGAATTAATACAGTACCTGCACGACCCGCATGTCCAGCCCCGTCTCCGACGACAGCTGCTCCCTGACGTGGCGAGCGGGCTTGGGGGAGTTGTTGTACGCATTCTTTAGGGTCTCCAGCTGTTTGGCCGTGATGGTGGTGCGTGGTCTTTTTGCAGTCGAGTCCGCCTCTGGAAGGACAATGGAAAAGACAAGGTATGAGACACTCACTGTGGAAATAAGGACTATGCGCTGGAATACTTTCCCCCATTGGACATTCGCTTTTTTTCTTTCTTTTTGGACTCAGCGTCGGCCTGCATCTGCATGCCCACTCTCTGAACTCGAGGTGATCAGATTGACATATTTTTGGGGGAATGTATGAGCACACGATTTTGGATCATTTTAATTGTTTATGATTCCCCCCCCCCTCATATGCAGAGACCAATATGCATGTCCCCCGTGTTGTGTGTTTAACTGCATCCTGCATGGGCCAGTGGAGCAAACAGACTGGACCATCACCCAAATGGATGCTGCCCAAGTAATTGCGACCTCTAATTAGCAAAATAAACGTGTGTGTTTTTCGTGAAAACTCGTGTTAACTCGCTGCGTAAATCAGCGCTTAGTGTGGGGCAGTAAATTCAAACAAACAGATGGGGCAGATAAAACTTCCCCGGCGCCCAGTCTGTCCTATATATCCCTGCAGAGCCTGCAGGGATTTCCATAAGATTGATAACGAGTTAATTGTCTTTTTGCTGAAATGACTAGGCCTATGTAACGTGACGAGAAGTGCCGGGTCTGTTGGGTCTGCAGCTTGGAGAAGCAGGGGCTGTGGATCTTCAAACGGGACTATAAACTCTCGTAACTCCAACGAAATAAGAGAAGCTGGTTTCTGTCGACAGGCCCAGCCCAACATGAAGTTTGGCCAACTAAAGAAGTGTCGACACGTTGCTGTAATCTACAAAAACGAAGTTTCTTTACATTTTATTTTGTATTTTACAAAGGCAGACCGACGGAATTAAAGCCCTTCCTGTTAGTTGTTTAAACGAACCCGTCTAACGGGAACAAGTCCCTGATCCAACCACGCTGATCTGCAAGGTAACACCTGCAGACCAGTGGCGAGCACTGAAACAACTGATGAAGCGTAAATCCTCCTACACCAGCTGCATTAAGGAAAGCATTTCTTACAGGTCGTTAGCTGATAGCCTCCTCTTATAGCATCCTCATATAGCATCCTCCTATAGCATCCTCGCATCCTCTCATAGCATGCTCTCATAGCATCCTCATATAGCATCCTCCTATAGCACCCTCTTATAGCATCATCCTATAGCATCCTCTCATAGCATCCTCTCATATCATCCTCATATAGCATCCTCTCATAGCATCCTCGCATCCTCTCATAGCATGCTCCTATAGCATCCTCTTATATCATCCTCTTATAGCATCCTCTTATAGCATCCTCTTGGTTCGCCGTTGTAAACGGAACCTTGTGCGTCACGTGACGCCGTCTGTGCTGTAAAGCCCGTGTCTTACCTCTGCAGCACAGCCAGAGAGGCGCGTGTTGCAGCTGCGCGGTAGCGAGCACCTTTACAAAAGCCCCACCCCCACCCTCTGACCCCCTTCTCTGGCATATTGGTGAAGGTTCTGTTTTAATGATGCACAAACGGAACTTGTCTTAAATTCAGGGTGACGAGAGAAACTGAGGACAAAACTCAGCGAGGCATACATACAATGCACGACAAGGACAGTAGAGCAGGATTGGAGGAAAAAAGAAAAAAAAGAAGTGAAGCAGAACGATTCATGACAGCATGATAGAAATACTAATATGACGTTCAACATCGTTAAGGTACAATGATCAGCTGCAACACCGTTCATGGCTAGGATGCAAGTCTTCAGGATTTACACTTTAACTTGTATTCTTGTGTTTTTAAGCGATCTATTGCGATCTATATGTGTGTGTGTGTGTGTGTGTGCGTGTGTGTGTGCGTGTGTGTGTGTGTGTGAGTGTGTATATATATATATATATATATATATATATATATACATCAACTTTGTTAAACGAAACACTCGATGGTAGGGAAAGTGCTTAACAAATAAGGAGCGAAATAATCCAGTGAGTCAAGTAAATTATTTATGAGACAGTGCAAACCTGTTTCATGCCATAAACAAGCATCAGCAGGCAATAAAAAATAATTTTACACACATATATATATATATATTAAATGTAGCACATGAATTCCCTGCACCTTCTAAGTTGAACCTGTCCTTATGAACAAAATGTAAAACAAGGAAAAAACCCTACTCTGTCCATATTAATTGGTTGGCAGTTGACATTACAATCATTGCCTCCGGTGTATGAATATTGGACAAATTTCTATTTTACAGACATTTTTATTTTCCCGAATCATTCTACAGCTACCAAATGTTAACGGTGTGCACAATCCTGCTACGGTGGGACAACACTGAAACCATTCTGGCACCAAGTCTTCGGTAGCGGAATACCGATTTAAACTCAGATCAGAGAGACGCTCTTACAAATTATTTTTAGAACTCAGAGCTGAAGGTAAACCATTGTTTCCCTATCCTAAACATTGTGGGTGCATGTATAGTTGTTTGTGCGCGCGCGTGTGCGCATGCCGTTGATACTATGCTATAGCTTTGTATTAGCCTGTACAAAGACAAGCATTTCACTTTGCTTGCTAAATACCCAGTTTAAAACAATATCCAATAGTCAGCTACCAACATTGTGTCTCTGTCCTGCTTAGCAGCGAATCAAACGAACAGGGGCAACATGTTGTCTATATGAGTCATATGCCAACTAGACAATGTCTTCGTGGAGACAAGATTGTTGTTGCAAGAAGCCATCAGCTCTGTTGTACAGTTTTTGCATTTTTTTAACGATATGAATGCATAAAACCATTTTATGTAAAATTATAGATAACCAATGTGTTCATACGCAACTTGATGTATGAAAGCTCGTCTTTAAACATGCACCCACTCACAAACAAATGGTTACCTACACACACACACGCTTGCCTGCGGGGAAGAGTTTTATATGAACGTTTTGTCTGCGAGATATTGTTGGAAAATGAATAGAAGGTTCCGTCCAAACTGAAACGGTTAGCCCGTTTAGAGCCATGCATAATGCAGCTTCAGCAACGAAGCAGTTAGCAGAGCAGAGCTCAGAGCTTATAGACGCCCCTGATTGTCGAATCAAATTCACGGGTTGGCGCGTTCAACTGCAAGCCAACTTTCCATGCAAATACTTTTTTCCTCTTGCAACTACCCCTTTAGCAATCCAGTGAACACCAAGGCACTGCATCGGCCATGTTATCTGGGAAATACTGAACAATTTCTGCACTTGGAAACAGCGAACTTCGCCCTCTCTGATGCTATGAAGCCTCTGCGTGAAGTGTGTTCAAGACAGCGGGTGAGCCATGATTAACATACATGTAATGCGTTAATATCTCAACTGGGTGGATATCTTGACAGAATATAGAGTTTAAAAACTGCGGCGGTCAAAATGACCGTCCACGGTCGTTCTAGTAGATTTTAAGTTCCGGTCGTTGATTGGGACTGTTTCCATATTTATTTTCAGTCTTTTTTTTCTTTTTTTTTACTTTTCACGTTTTATCGGCCTTATTGCGTTTAGCAATATGTGTTTCCTGTTTCGTTTTTCAGGTAATATCTTCACTTTTTCAATTTTGCTACTCATGTTCGACCGTGTCTCTCTGAAGTTTAAATTGTTTAAAATATTATTGTAGTTGTTAACATGTTAATTGTGGTGTCAGTCGTTTCCTAACAGACATACTAACATACGCTATGCATTAAAATCTCAATTGGATATTTATCTTGACAGAATAGAGTTTAAAAACCGGCGGTCATTTTGACCGCCCATGGTCGTTTTAGGTAGGCGTGAAATCCCGGTCATTGTCGTGTTAATGTGGTGCACTGGACCGCCTACCTCTCTGCTTGGCCGTCTCGTAGTCAGCCTTGCACACCAGCCTGCTATCCTCCATCAGGTAGTACTCGTCCCCCGTTGCCAGCTGCCTTTTGCACACAATGCAGGCGAAACAGTGCAGGTGGTAGACGAAGTCCTGCGCTCTCCTCACCACCTGTGTGGGCGGGATTCCCTGCTGACACGCGGCGCATTTGGTCCCAAATCTCCTTTTGGAAATAAAAAGGTAACCATCAATAAATTATAACAAAGTCTTCACAACCCACTGTGTTCACAGGCTGTGGCAACAAATAATCTATCTATCTATCTATCTATCTATCTATCTATCTATCTATCTATCTATCTATCTATCTATCTATCTATCTATCTATCTATCTATCTATCTATCTATCTATCTATCTATCTATCTATCTATCTATCTATCTATCTATCTATCTATCTATCTATCTATCTATCTATCTATCTATCTATCTATCTATCTATCTATCTATCTATCTATCTATCTATCTATCTATCTATCTATCTATCTATCTATCTATCTATCCATCTATCTAGTCGGGGAATTCCTCTTGTGGTTTTCACCCACGTGCGTATTCTCAGAGGAAGAAGAAAACAAATACGCCAATCAAATGGCTTTCCAAAATGCACGTAAAGTAGCAGATAGGTATTTGCGTCCCCCCCCCCTACTCACTTAAAAAAGTCCTCTTTGCAGTAGACGCTGTCGCCTCGGCTGAAGCACTTGTCCGCCAGCGGAGCCTGGCAGTCGTTGCATTTCAGGCACTTGCTGTGCCAGTGGCGATCCAGCACTTTGAGGATGAAGCGGTCAACGATGTGTTGATTGCAGCCCGCGCACACAGGGATCTCTGAGGGGGACATGAGACCGGGGGGGGGGGGCAATGTAACACGTTAGAGTTGACGCGTGTGACACATCCCGTAATGAACAGGGAAGCAATAAAAATGCAGACCAGGTGCTAGACCTGCTAAATACAGCATGCGCTCACATCCACTCGCAAAACTTGCTATTCTGAGTTCAGGCTGTGAAGTTGTTGATAATGAACTCTTCCTGAAACGACTCATTATCTTCTCGAGGTAGAAATTATCCCGTGATGTGAAACAGAGAGACACTTTGCAGGAGATAACTCAATTTAAAACCATCATAAATGTCCGTCTTTTATATTGATATTTGTACATAAGATACATTTATAACTACTTGTAGGTAACATTGTAAATGTGTGTGTGTGTGTGTGTGTGTGTGTGTGTGTGTAAACGTGTCTTGCTTATAAGTAGTTATTCTAGACAATGCTCCGGTTTATGTATATCTAGTGAGCAAAACGAAGTGCAAAGGGGACGAGGGCGTTATTGTGAGTGTGCTAGCGTGCAACTCCGATAACATCTGCTCATATTTCATTAAATAAAACAACCTCTTGAAAAACCATTTTTTACGTAATGTTTCATAGATAGTGATTAGAAAGTGGATTCCCACTGCAAAAAATGGCAACAAAATAATGTTTCTTTAGCTTTCCTGCGCTCCAATACCTGCCCACCACCACTGCCAGATCATCATCATTATCATCATCATCATCGTCATCATCATCATCACAAGAGTGTTCTAGTAAAATGCATTTTACAAATAGCGTCACGAGCTCAGAGGTGATCACTGAAGGCTAATTTTCCACATTTCAGCATCAGTTATGGAACCAGAAATGCTCACATTTGTACCAAACATAATACGGCCTTTAATGCAGCCTCCAGAGTGCTCTCATCAAGAGCCACTGTCAGATAAAATATAGGCTATAAAAGTAATCAGCGGACGTTGAAACCATTAAGTATTACAGTGTCCTTATACTACATTAACAAATTGCAGAGCACTACTTCAACAATATGTCTTAGTCTCTCCTCTCTTCCACCTCCCTGCATGTCTCCATTCTTCTTCGTCCTCCCGGTTATGTAAATGTCCGTGTACGGGTGTTTTCGGCCTTGCTATAGCAGAAACACGGTACACCAGCAGAGCATGAGCCCCCAGTCCAGACTCACACCCCCAACTCTAGCGTTTTAGTTTGTTTCGACTTGACATCCCTTCACCGGATGAGGGTTCATCAACAAAACACAGCACCATCGACACCAGTTGCAGAAGGGACACAACACTTCAGCCATTATGGCGTTTTACCATGTGCACAATTCAACATGAAGCCCTTAAATATAACGGTGTGTGTTTGTATTAATGCAATATGTATTTCATGTAGCAGAACTAATTGGTGCCAACATATGTACCTTTTAACTTGTACCTTTTATATTAAATCCCATCTGTGAAGTGTACGAGACTGGGCATGTGGCTCGTTTGAATGCCAAATTTGTTATAATGTACGCAGAAATAAAAACAAACAAACAAACAAACAAACAAACAAACAAAATACCCCCCCACACACACACAACTCACAAAAAAGGATGTGTTGTCGAGATGTCACTGTAAGTAAAACGTTAAAGGCAATAAATAAATAAATAAAAATAATTTTAAAAAATTATGTATACACACACACACATACATACATATATACATAAACATATATGCATATACACATATACACACACACACACACACACACACACACACACACACATATATATATATATATATATATATATATATATAATCGATGACGACACAGTTCTTGCATTATTTCATCAAATTAAGAAAGAAGTCTTGCCCTACATTACGATATAAAAGCCTAATTAGCCGTGCACTGTCCCATAAGGAGCATTTGACCCAACGTTTACGTCGGTGTGGTTGTTGTAGCAGCGCTTTGCTGATGTGCATCATTACGCGTATGCGCGTCGCCGCTGTGCTTTCCATCCCAGCGCAGCAGCGTGTTGTCAGAGGGGCCGGGTTGCTGTTGCCCGGCTGTGGGCGACATGAAACATTCATGCGGGGTATTTTCTGGCACCGCAGGAGCCACCGGACAGGTGTAGCCGAGGCATCATTAATTCATTGGCTCCTGTCAAGCTGGGAAAACAGCGGCCCAGCCTCGCTCCTCCATCCGAGGTGTCCAAGCAATTTGCTCACGTTTACTTGGAAGATATGGTTTTAAAAATGACGGACGCCTGGGTCGAGGTCGGCTGCGTCCTCCCGCGAGTCCACGGGGTCCATCCAGCTTTGATAGAGGAGCAAAAGCAGAGCCCGTCCACCAGACGTCCATCCTCCTCCAACATCTGATACGCAGCAGCGTGCGCGACACGCGGGTGGGGGAATGGTGGTGTAAATGTGCCGAGGGGGCAACTAGAAGCCAGGTTTACCACAGCGAGCACGTGAAGGCTGCTTTGCTGTGAACTATGTAGCACAGCAACGCATCATTTCTTAAAAAATAAAATAAAATAAAATACAATAAAATAGAACTACACGTCCTCTTCTTTGATCCAGTACTTCAGGTGTACGACAGGTATATTTAGGGATATGTTACAGGTATATTTTACAGTCTGTCAGGAGATAAACCACATTAGTGCAAAAAAAACAAAACAAAAAACAAAAAAAAAACGAAAAAAACGAAAAAAACAAAAAACGAAAAAAACAAAAAAAACTAAACTACTTTATCAAAAATTGTTCAATGGTACCCTGAATCAAATTTTACACCATCATTATTGAGACATGGTAAACAACATAAAACAAAATAAATAAATTGTAACGTTATGATTGTAATTTCAACAATCTTGTACACACTGCGTTGGTAATCAAGCAATCAGTGGTTTAATAACGACAACTCGTCTACAAATACTCCATTTGTAGGTGGGCTAAGAGCCCCACTGTTTGTTTATTTTTATCATTATCCTTATCAAAATTACCCGCGGTCATTATTTACATCGCTTGTCAGAAACAAAGAGTGACACATTCAGCGGCAGTTCGGTTGAAATACCTCCCCGTGACTCCTCGCTGTGCGCCAGCAGAGCCAAGAGCGCGTCCGTGTCACTCGCTGTTCCCTGTGGGGAGCTCCGCTCGCCGTGCCCATCCATGGCTCATGGTTTCCGCTTATACTGAGGGAACTAGCTTATATTCATTTATTAGTATTATTGATCTATACGGACTCATATAGCTAAACAAGACGCGGGTTTGGTGAGGTCGTCCAGGCGGTGGAGTTTGCGGTATGTGTGCAGGGATGAAGGCTGTGCAGCGTTGCGCGGCGCAGCCGCTGGCGGCTGTGAGATTATAACGTCACCTACGCCAAGCTGCAACCGGGGAAGTGTGGGAGAGTACCGTGTCCTACCCGGAAGAAGAATAAATCCGAGGTGAAAAGAAAAAGAAAAACAAACAAACAGATTTTCTTCTGTGGCACGCGTGGGATATTTAGTATAGGCCTGAGTCAACTTGGGGAATGGGACGTCCTTATGCATTTGGCACATTATTTGCGTACCCCCCCCCCCCCCCATACGTACTCTTCTAGGCCATGTGGCCGTTTGAGTCCTGGAGAGGCCATTTTCACTTGTGTTCAATAGGCAATCCGTTATAACCCGTCACTATATAATACATGTACCCGTTAGTTTCTCGTTATGTGGGATGACGTTCTTTTGTTCCGTTTTTTTTAATACATGGATCTCACTGCGCCTCGTGCAGGTTGGTCGATTAACAAGGATGCTCGTGCTGTTCACGTGCCAGGGCACTTTTATAGTATGGCCCGATTCAGGGCCCAGCCTCTGTTATCTGCACTCTTTCTATATACAAAACGACATTTTCACCACAACATCCAAGAAACATCACGATCGATCCGTGCCACGTGTGAATACATAAAAAAACCCTTCGATTGGGTTGTAAAATTGTGAACAAATATTAACCCGTACAGGTGTTCACTTTTATAACAACATCTTGATCTTTGCTTATTTTTATTTGTCTTTTTTTTTCTTGTGCCAGTGCCTTTTTGAAGTGAATTAGATAGTTGGTGCTGGTGACTAAATGACAGCTTTTGTTGCTGGATGTGTTACTTATTTATCACATTTTATCAACACAATAACAGAGAAATGATCGAGTATGTTGAATAGAAAGCTTTTTTTGTGTGTGTAGCTGTGTGTTTTTAAAAGTGAGCTATATTTAGCGAACGGAGAAAATAGGCCCATCTATTCGCGTATGTTTTTCTACCAGATGTGATCAGAATTCACCACATTAATACACACTAATGCGGTCATTAGTGTTTACACAACTTGTCATCTCTCTCTCTCTCTCTCCTCTCTCTCTCTCTCTCTCTCTCTCTCTCTCTCTCTCTCTCTCACACACACACACACACGCGCACACACACACACAACACACACACACACTTCATAGCACGCGTGCTGACCTCCCAAAGACAAGTGTTTATTTAGGAGAGAGATCGGCTGTTCGATAACATGTTGATCGGGCCACCACCCCGATGAATTTTATTGACACTGATCTGAGGCACAAAAGAGAGCCTGGGGAAATCATGGGGTAGTGCCACGTCTGCCTAGACCTCTGATGAATCTGAAATCAATGCGCCGTTCGCCTGTATTTCGGCGTATGAAAGACATTTTGGTAAGAGGTGTGGTGTTCCTGGATGCCCACTCTTACTTTTCAGCTTTATAATACTTTTATGTCTTATCGATCGCCCACTTTTGAAGGGTTGAGCGCGACGTTAATGTGACAACGAGGCGATAAAATGGCCATCAAAGCAATGGTCGGATGGACGAAGCAAGCAACTATGATAAAGTAAATTACTGCCATCTAATTGAGATGGAAAAACACATATTTTCTTGAATTCTTCATTGTTGAGTGAGTTGGAAAATCATATCAAGGACATGAGCCACTTCCTGTTTGTAAAATCCGGCTGCGGACAGCCGTACACGGCCAAAACTACACAAATGTATAAAGAAACATGAAATTTAACGCGAAACAAATTCGTGGATATATGGGACAGCTTTGCATCCCAAATGTCCATATTCCTACCCTATCCCTAACGAAGATACATTAAAAAAATATTGATATCAAGAAGAAAGTTGCCTCATTAACTTCCCCAACTTCGTTTAAATGCATTTCAGCTCTTTTGTTGCGCCGAACAGCCGCGGACACACACTGAGGGCCGCACCATTACTGCCCAGAGGGACCTCAGGTGTCTCACCTGTCGAGGGGCATGTGACACCTGTTGAGCCTGTCACGCCGACCCGGGCCGGGAGCAGCTTCACGCGTTACAATGTTACAACGTTACATTACAATGTTACAATGTTACAATGCTACAATTTCATTTAGCGGACGCTTTGATCCGCAGCGACGCGCATCTGAGAGTCAATACAACACAAGCAAGGATCTAGTCAGGAGACGACAACGCCAGCAAGTGTCAAAAAAAACCCCAACTAGGTTCAAATCCGATAGGTGTACGTGCCGTGTACGTGCCGCCATGTAGAGTAAGGGCGCTTCGGTGGAGTCGGTACACAGCACGCGTCTAACATCTGCTCTCCCACAACGCACGCTCATTACGTATTCCTAACGTCTCCTGCACTGAGCGCAGGAGTGATAAAAGCCTCGAAGTCAATTTCAGGACAATAAGCACACATCCATCCGCTGATGCTGGACTCACGAACACCCCCGTCTTCTACTGCATTTTTAACCGTCTATATTTGGGCCTCTATCGCAGAGCTTATTTTTGAAAGAATACCCATATAGGTAAACGCCAAAGTATGCTTAAGATTTAACTTTATATAACACCTCATAATTTCAAGATAAATTCTGCTCTGTATTTTTGTTGCCTGCGGTACCGTCAGTGTGAAAACAATGCCCGTCCATGTTAAACCTGGTAAATGTCAGCGCGTGAAACCGGGAGCCCTTCCCGTTGGGCTGGTTGGTTGTATCGTACTCCGTTTCACGCCAAAGCGTGGGGCCATTAACGGACCTCATAAAAAAGCGTTAATTGAACAGGATTACACCTGCAGTATTCTCGCGCTCAATTAACAGGCAAAGCTGAAATATGTATAAGCAAGCTTTGTCACGCAGTGTACTCACAGCCACGCCACTGGACTGAGCTCTTCTTACCTTGACTGGGATTGTATCGGGAGAAATTTCCGGGATTTTGACAACTGGACCCCGGGTGTTCAAGCAACATGGTAAGGATGTCCCGAGCTCTCTGAAATCAGCAACGAAGAAGAAAAAAAGAAGAAAAAAACAGTGCAAAAGAAGTCGCGCGATTTGCCGTTAAAAAAAAAAGCCAAAAAAAAAAAGTGAGTTTACCAATGAAACCAGAAATCGAACTCGCAGCCTCCGAGAGACGGTATCCTGGGGAGGAAGACACGACAGTGTTGCGGGGCTTTCAAGCGCAGCGTGAGGACGGACACCTGTCGACGCGTCTGCGTGTGTGTCGGCCACCGAGCAGGGGAACGTGCGACTGCCGCAAGTTGCCGTTTGATTCCGTGCGGGTCTGCTGGAGGTAACGAAGAAGAAAAAGGGGGCGGGTGGAAGCGGGATAACGTCTGACCATCACCCGAGTCAGCTGACCTTACGAGGCTAAGCTGTAGTTGGACTTAGCATAACAAAAGTAGCCGCTCGGGACCGAGATGCCTGGCGGTGGCGCGCGGCGAGGCTTGCCTCTGTCCACGGTGCTGAAAGGAGACTTTCCACACAACGAGGCCGTATGGCGCGCGTATATCCCCTTCCTCTGTCCTTAGCCACCCCCCACCGCGCCCCCCGCACCCCTCAATCCCCCCCACCCCCAACCTCACAACAGTTTTGCCCTCCTTCTCTCTCTCTCTCTCTCTCTCTCTCTCTCTCTCTCTCTCTCTCTCTCTCTCTCTCTCTCTCTCTCTCTCTCTCTCTCTCTCTCTCTCTCTCTCTCTCTCTCTCTCTCTCTCTCTCTCTCTCTCTCATCCAGGCAGAGGTACACTTGTCCATCTTTCAAGGCACACAATGCTGCAATTAGAAAATCGTCGGGGCATTGTTGTCAAGTGTCTCCGTGGCTGTGCTCCTCCTTTGTTTGGTTAAGAATAGACTGCAACAGGGGAGACAACTGGACGAAGCGTCACGTTCGTCTATTTTACCGTTGTGATCAAATGGTTTTGCACCAAAAAAAATAAAAATAAAAATGCCGAGGACACATCCCATTTGTATGGTATAATTCAATGTAACGCACCCATTTAAGCAACTAAATTCAGTTCGGTTCACAATTAGAAAATTATAAATCAATAGGAAATGGTAATAAATGTTGTATGCTATTTGGCAGAGCTTTTGATGCAGCCTGTTTGCAATTTTTTTAACATAAGTCAAGTTGGTGGTTAGCTGTAAATTATCCGTTTACAATTGTTGTTATTGCCGAATTTTGAAATGCTTATGAATATCGAAAATTAAAACAAAAAAAGAAAGGCAGTGATCTGCCATCCTGTTCAGAGGTTTGTATTCACAGACAAAGTGAGAGAGACACCGTTACTGACAGATGTGGTGTCTTATGAAATGGCCTCGGTCAAGACAATAAAACGAATGAATAGGATTGGATGCGAATATAGGAAAAAAATGCCTAAACAAACAGTAAAATATGGATAGCTAACTTCCTCGTTTCTTTGTTTGTTACTTTGTTTCTTTTCTTTCTTTCTTTCTTTCTTTCTTTCTTTCTTTCTTTCTTTCTTTCTTTCTTTCTTTCTTTCTTTCTTTCTTTCTTTCTTTCTTTCTTTCTTTCTTTCTTTTCATTCCAAAAGCAAAACCCTCCAAGCCCACTTGCCCGTTCGTCTGCTGACTTGGCTGAGTGCCATGCCCTTGACCTTATGCCAATTATCACCATAACGCACATTACTACTGTGACGTAGGTCTATAGCTTTGATTCAATTTTACTCGCTCAGCACGTCAGCTCACAAGCGGTCTAAGCCAATTAGGCCCGGGCTAGTCATTAGTACTTACTGGGCAATTAGGCCTTTGAAACTTCACAAGAAATCAACTTGCTATTTTCATCTATTTTTTTATCATACTACAGCTATCCAAGTTAGACCCTCTCTCCAATCCATCCATCCATCCATCCATCCATCCATCCATCCATCCATCCATCCATCCATCCATCCATCCATCCATCCATCCATCCATCCGTACATCCATCCATCCATCCATCCATCCATCCATCCATCCATCCATCCATCCATCCATCCGTATGTCGGTCTGTCCGCCCTTCCATCCATCATCCATCCATCCATCCATCCATCCATCCATCCATCCATCCATCCATCCATCCATCCATCCATCCGTATGTCGGTCTGTCCGCCCTTCCATCCATCCATCCATCCATCATCCATCCATCCGTCCGTCCATCCGTCCATCCATCCGACCATCAGTCTGTACATCCATCCATCCATCCATCCATCCATCCATCCATCCATCCATCCATCCATCCATCCATCCATCCATCCATCCATCCGTATGTCGGTCTGTCCGCCCTTCCATCCATCCATCCATCCATCCATCCATCCATCCATCCATCCATCCATCCATCCATCCATCCATCCATCCATCCATCCATCCATCCATCCATCCATTCTCTTCTATGAACGTATGAACTTTGGACTATAGTATCCACTGCTTGTTTTCTTTGCAGAGAAGTGAGTTTTGGGTTGGGTGGTAATCTGCGGTCAACAAGCCAACCTGATCTCTTCATGTAGATTAAAGGAGGACTGTTTGTGTATCTGGAGGGGAGCGGTCCACAGTAACTACGATACTCGAGCCAGTGCAGCAACAAAGAAGCTTAAACCTGAACCACAAACAACTGACCACCATCCACTGTTATGGGCTGTTTTCCTCCACTCACACGATACCATAACAACCGTCTCACATCCTCCCTGCTGATCCTCTGTAACACTAATACATCCGTCAGCTACCTGTGACACCTGCTATTGTTATGGCAGCTATGTGGAATGATTTGAGGTTTTTAAACTCACGGAATCTTTGAGTTTGGAACTCAATGAGTAAATGTTACGGATATTATTATTATCATTATTATTATCATTATTATTATTATTATTATTATTACAACATTGATATTTACTTGATAGATCAAATTGGCTGTAATGCTGTGACCACACTAAGAATGACAGAAAACAATAAACAATAAATCAGCAGGAATAACGGGGGGCATCTGAGAGACTACGATACCTATATATTTTGAGATCTTGGCGTAGGGGCTCTCCTCGGCCCCCTTTGTGCTGGCATGAATTTCACAGAGGACAAAGCCCCTCTGCACACCGATGCTCTTGTCCTGTTTTAATCCGTTGTCTGTGAACCATAGGGCCTCATTACAGGAGATTGGTAAAGCGTTAACACACCTGGGTCCCACATGAGGGAGCAGCCACAATCCGCCCTTAACGGCCCTCCATAAGGAGTCGGCATTGGCACCTGTATAACTTAAACCTCAAGGGCCAGGGCTTGGATTTGGACCTTGAGAGTAGCGGGAGTCAATGGATGTGTAAGAGCTGTGTGGGCAAGGCAACCTTTTCCCCTCAGAGGAGAGGGTCCCTTCAAAAAAGGAAATAGGCTGCACGGGAAAGCTCTATTTCCCCTTCAAGTGGTGGTGCTTTACTGAAAGGGAAAGCAATATATCATGCACTTAGAAGTCCATATACGTTTATATTTGACATATAGTTTCAGAATGGACTTAGACGTGACAGCTGAAAACCGTTACCAACATTCTTGTTTTGTTTTTCTGTTGTTAATGTTTTTTGTTTTTTTGCACGACTCACAGGATTGCCATGACTTACAGAACATGCCATTAATGTACCCCACCCTTCCGAGACGCTCCGGTCGCTGCTCCACCCCCTCTGCCGATCCGGGGAGGGCTGCAGACTACCACGTGCCTCCTCCGATACATGTGGAGTCGCCAGCCGCTTCTTTTCACCTGACAGTGAGGAGTTTCGCCAGGGGGACGTAGCGCGTGGCAGGATCACGCTATTCCCCCTGGTTCCCCCGGCGACCGACCAGAGGAGGCGCCAGTGCAGCGACCAGAACACATACCCACATCCGGCTTCCCACCCGCAGACACGGGCAATTGTGTCGGTAGGGACGCCCGACCAAGCCGGAGGTAACACGGGGATTCGAACTGGCGATCCCCGTGTTGCTGGCTACGGAATAGACCGCTATGCTAATGTACATTTCTAACTGTACTACGTTACGTTCAAAAAGTTTACCAGTATTCGTGAGTCTTTACATCAAACTGAAGAGGTCCACTTCCCCTCTGTACCTTGTTTGTCAGGACGGACTGATCTCCATGATCTGGTCCAGCGCACCCACCAGACATCACCTCAGGATGTAACGATGCCTCGGAGGAACTGGAGGGCCAACATGAAACCCTATAGTGTGTCACTTCTTCTCTCACTGGTGTGAGTGAATAGGGCACACAGGACATGACGTGAGTGCAGAGAAAGGTTTTGCACGTCAGATAAACGCTAATCCCTCTTCCGTTTGGATGCCACGCAGCGGTCTTCTCTGCGTATGCAGTTGTCATGCTAAGGCAGGGACGCATTGACTGCAGCGCTGTCTCAAATTTACGGTGCCCCTACACTTGATACACAACACAACACTGCGTGATAAAGCGTAAGTCATAATGACAATATCACATTCACACAACCGTTTTACATGGTCATGTACAAAGGAAAGAACACACTTTAGCTGAGTTTCTTTCCCTTTCTTTTGACAACAGGTTAAAGATGCAATTCTCCGGCGTAAGGGTGGCGTAGCGGTCTATGACGTTGCCTACCAACACGGGGATCACCGGTTCGAATCCCCGTGTTGCCTCCGGCTTGGTCTGGCGTCCCTACCGACACAATTGGCCGTGTCTACGGGTGGGAAGCCGGATGTGGGTATGTGTCCTGGTCGCTGCACTAGCGCCTCCTCTGGTCCGTCAGGGCGCCTGTTCAGGGGGTTGGGGGGGCAGGAGGGAATAGCGTGATTCTCCCACGCGCTACGCCCCCCTGGTGAAACTCTTCACTGTCAGGTGAAAAGAAGCGGTTGGCGACTCCACAGGAGCCAGGTGGTAGTCTGCAGCCCCTCCCCGGATCGGAAAAGGGGGTGGTGTGGAGCAGCGACCGGGACGGCTTGGAAGAGTGGGGTAATTGGCCAAGTAGTACAATTAGGGAGAACAACAACAACAACAACAACAACAAAACAACAACAACAACAAGCAAACAAACAGACAAAAACAGATGCCATCCTTGAGCCACATGTAAACAAAACGTTGCCCCTTCACCAAAACACAAAACACAGGATACAACCTGCCATCGCCGACAAATGGGTTGGCTGGCCTCTTCATACAAGAAGTCACACCAGACAACAACTAGATCTGAGTTTCCAATGCTTTATGGTGCTGTAAAAGGATTGTTTACACGGGTAATGTTTATAAATACTGGAGTAAAAAAAACAAACTTTTCAACTGTGATCAGTTGAGAAAGACACACAACAGTTATTTTCAATCTGTAATTGAAACTCTTTATTTCTGTAAATACAGATAAATCAAATAAATCAAGGCGGGCCTTTAAGTGGCGCTATTGGAGCTATCCCCAAACCAAAGGTGGCTTGTGAAAATAAAAGAGAGGGCGTCGACAGTCACGTCCAGATTTGGACATCCGTCCAACGCAGGGACGTTTTGTTGAGCGACCTAAACGTGGGACGCTGGCAGGCCGCCAGCAGGACCAACCCACAGCCGCTAGACGCCGGGCGGTAGATGGGCGTCACGCAGGCAGGGGAGTGAATCATGGGGAGCGAAGATACTCTGTCCCACTGACTCGCTCCCATGGGGGACGCTGTAATGGATTACCGTGCCGGTCTCAGGGGAGGAGAGAGGCCGTCCTCTGAAGCCGTCTCTGTAGACTCCCCCTCCAGGACTTGAAGCTCTCATGTCGGTGCAGGATTATTTACCTAGATGGGAGGAGATGGCAAGGAGGCTGTCAGTTTGAGCAGGTGGACCCAATAAAATCCCCGCCGTCTTCCAGAGGTCAATACCAATATCGAGCAAGTTCAGATGAACCCGACTAGAGGCAGGGGTGTCGATTCCACCAGCTAAGCTATTGAATTTATTGTGCTGTTTACATTTGATACGTGGAGCACATTTTAAACGAGTAGGTTATTGACTTGTGTCCTTATATTGTACAATGTCTGGTAAAGCCTATCAATGTTAACTTTTATTTATTTATCTATTTATTTTTTGCCCATTTTTCTCCCCAATTGTACTCAACCAATTACCCCCCCCTCTTCTGAGCCGTCCCAGTCGCTTCGCTGCTCCACCAACTCTGCCGATCCGGGGAGGGCCACAGACCACCACGTGCCTCCTCTGATACTTGTGGAGTCGCCAGCCGCTTCTTTTCACCTGACAGTGAGGAGTTTCGCCAGGGGGATGTAGCGCGTGGGAGGATCACGGTATTACCCCCAGTTTCTCCTCCCACCTCCCACCGACCGACCAGAGGAGGCGCTAGTGCAGAGACCAGGACACACACCCACATCCGGCTTCACACCCGCAAACACGGCCAATTGTGTCTGTAGGGACACCCAACCAAGCAGGAGGTAACACGGGGATTCGAACTGGCGATCCCCGTGTTGGTAGGCCACGGAACAGGCCGCTATGCCACCCTTACGTCCAAGGATTGCATCTCTAACCCGTTGTCCAAAGAGGGGGAGGGGGGACTCAGCTAAAATGTGTGTTCGTTCCTTTGTATGTGACTATGTAAAACCATTGTTTGAATGTGACATTTTCGTCATCACTTAAACTTTATCACTAAGTATCGTGTTGTGTATCAGCTATAAAGGCAAAGTAAATTCTCAATGTTAGCGTTCACATATAAGCCTGTTTTCCACCACTGTTTATATTTTGCCCCTCCTACAAACAGATTTGTGTCTTGCTTTCTTTACTGCAAGTACATCAACATGCATATATCTCCCACGTGCTCCTGCATGGTTGAATACGCGTCAGTTTTTATGTTTTTTTTTTTGTGTCTGTCCATGAATGTGTTCATAGACCGCCCTGCCTTGAATAAGCATGTGCGCATGCGTATATTCCTATTTGTGTATGCTACTGCATATGTAAAGCTAAGTTGGGGCAACTCGGCGTAGCCGTGGGGGGTCCGCGAGCGCCCATGCCACCAGTGTGACACCGGGCTGCCATTGTGCCGCTGTCATGATCAATCATGTCCTCCAAAGGCTGGCCTTGTCCTGGAGGGAGGGGACCAATCACACGCCTCATTACCCAGGCTTGGTTACTCCCAGCTGGAGTGGTCCCAGGACACCTCAGCCTGTTGCTGTCTGGGGAAACTCAGAGAGGGCGAGAGAGAGAGAGAGAGAGAGAGAGAGAGAGAGAGAGAGAGAGAGAGAGAGAGAGAGAGAGAGAGAGAGAGAGAGAGAGAGAGAGAGAGAGAGAGAGAGAGAGAGAGAGAGAGAGAGAGAGAGAGAAAACATAAACATTACTAAGACCGAGGGAGGGGAGGAGGTATACTCGTGACAACTGATATATTATGGGCTTTTATGGCCACAGAGGAAACTGCCCATTGGAGTGAATATGTAAAATAGTTGAGGGGGAGGACACAAAAGGAGACTTAGGGACATAATTCAAATATATTAATGTCAAGCAGGTCTCAAACAGCTGCTGGATAAAGGAAGGTGTCTCGTACCAGGTCAGTGGAAGAGCTAGCTGGGGAGCAAGAATGGGGGAAATATTCTAGCAAGAATTAGAAAACATCATCCGTGTCACTGCTTCAGCTGTCTGTCTGCACTTATAACTCCCATGTCAGTATCCCCGCCAAACAGCAGCAACAACAACAACAACAACAACAACAAACACATCAGCTCTGCAAATGCATCTAAACTAAACTAGTGCGTGACGTGGCTCACCGTCTCCTGCCCATGAGCAACCAGCTTCTAGTTTTTCAACCGCGGCAAACAGCTCTCATTGTTTTTGAAATGGCTCCATCTGGCAAGGTTTCACTGACCGGGCCAGCCGTGGCTGGCTGCTCCCCCAGCAGCTGGCTAAACTGCCCAACCGCTCCTCCGCTTGGACCTCGGAGTAACCGACACTCTCTGCTGGCTTTGCCCCCTCACACACACACACACACACAGACACGCACACACACACATGCGGCTAACTGTCCCTTGGCCTGCCAGTCTGGGGGTCAGCTGGCTTGGGTTCGGGAAGGGGAGGGAAGTTATGTACTGAAGGATGGTGTGAGGCAGAATGGGTGACACCATTTAGCCCTTTGTTACTCACCCCAAGAGTGTGCAGTTGTGCGTGTGTGTGTGTGTGTGTGTGTGTGTGTGTGTGTGTGTGTTGGGGGAGGGTCAGCTATGTGGGTCAAAAGTGCCCCATGTGCACTGTAACAATCTTCATGTAATCTTTGGATCTTAGTAGAAAGAAAAAAGTAAAAATAAATAAATAAATAATAAAAACCAAGAAAAAGGATGACGGAGAAAGTCTGTTGGCTGTGATCCAGTCTCGACTTCACCACGTCAGTCACCATTGGCGGCGCTCTCTTCTGCTCGGTGATGTTTATCTGGCCAACCCGACAGCGGCGGACTCTCAAGAGCTGAATGGCGACTCTTAACATGTGTGCGCGGGTGCACACTCCCGCCGGAGAGGCTGCAACCTTTGCCTGCCACCGGGCCCTTTGAATATTGATATGGTAATGATGAACAACGCCGGGAACAAAGCCTGGCCGCTGCAACTGGACATCCGCACAATGGCCCTTCAGCCGGGCCTCGACACTTTTACAGCCCGACATGTGTCCCTGGTTCCCCACTCAGACAATAAAGGCCAACGACTGTCTGTCCATTCATGCAGGGGCCGAGTCTCTCCAGCCGGGGCTGACCTCCTGGGGACGTGGCTGAGTATGTTGCTTTCTCCCAGGGTTTTGTCCCGAGTGGGAAGGATCTGCTTTTTAGGGCCATGATAAGACAACCCAGAGCCAACGACAATGCCGTCGAGGTCAAAGGTCAAAGCTTTTAGGGCAACATTCGGGCTTAGCGGGGCTTGTCTTTACAGATGTTGACCTCTGTGTGTATGTATGTGTGTGTGCCTGACTTGTAGATGGTAATACAAGTAGGACATATAGCTAAACAAACAAGGAATATATCTGTAAAGCTCTGTAGTTTGGACCTCTGGACCTAACATTAATGTGTCAGTATAAAACACAATAATGTCATTGGAGGTATCCGCTATGGAAGACTTTACATTAATTCTTTATCCTGAACATGAAATGATTTCCTTTATACTATTATCATTGAGACATTTGTCCAAGTGAGACAGGATTATAGCACATTCGGAACAAACACTGTGCGACGCTGCAAAGCTTTGTAACTCAGTGGAAGATATTAAAGGAAATATTACTGAACTACGCCCACTGATGGTGTTAATTTAACCCCCTTCCCACTCGTCTTACAGCTGTGAAATTCATTTAGGGCGCGAGAGAAGACTTCTCATGAATTGAAGTTCATCCGACGGATTCACAGCGGGCCTTTAATTTTGATATTAAAAAGGGTGAATGTAAATACAATTTGGTTGACAACCAATAAGCAAATTAACTGTTGACTTTGCTTGTACAAGGGACAGATTTTTGTATGTCAGAAATACAGGTGTTTGCAAAACAGCTTGAGACCAAATTTTATAGCATCATGGCAACTTTTATTTCATAACATTGAGTTTAATCATATCATATCATATCATATCATATACACATATATATCAAATATTATATACACATATCCAATATCATATATCATATAAACATATATCATATATATATATATATATATATATATATATAATATATCATATACCTATATCATATATTCTATACACATATATAGCATGTATCATATATCATATACACATATATATCATATATCATATACATGTAACATATATCATATAGCATATTCACATATCGTATGCACATGTCATATGCATATAACATATATCATATAAACATATCATATAAACATATATCATATATCGTATCATATCATGTCATATCATATATCATATCATATCATATCATATAATATCATATATAATCATATCATATAATATAATATAATATATGATATGATATGATATATGACATATATCATATCATATCTTATCATATCATATCAACTGTTTTGTAGTCCTCAGCAAAGCGTTAAAGCTGCGATGATAATAACTTTATCAGTTGAATGAGACGAGACTTTGGGGTCATGTGTGGCTCTGGCTTCTTTTAATTGAGTTCTAATTGGGATCTTTGTCCTGTCCCTGTCTGTCCCTCCCACTGAGAGAGAGCCACCCAGCCTCCCACTTTCCCGAAAAGATGAGATGAGGAGATGTGTGACAGTGGCTCGTCCACACTATTGACATACCGTGATTGTAAAACGCAGGATGCTTCCCATCCCTTTATTGAACTGTGTTAGAGATGATCGCTTCGGCCTTTTTCACAGTTTCCCTCGTCTCACATCCCTTTCTCTCGACTCACCCTCCCATTTAGTTATCCTTCTTTACCTCATCGTGTCCCCTACTCTTTGGCCTTTTGTATCTTCCCTTCTTTTCTGTCTCCACCCTCCTTCGTTGCAGCATCCTTCTCTCTGACGGCCAGTGGCAGAGAGATGGAGAGAGGTGGGGAGGAAACGCTGCACAGGAAGTGCCTACAGGGTGACACTGCTCTCTAATGATGGATGTAGTCATTCTACTGCAAAATGAATGTATTTATTATTAGTAATTTATTTCCTGATTAATCATACTTGGTGTCAGGGCATACCAGACAAACTGCTTGCGGTGGGGTCAGGTGTTTAAAAGCCGGCATTTATCATGGGTGTCACCATTAGATGGTATTATCGCTGAGCTGGCCGGTATTCAGTAAATTAGAAAACAATTCATCGATAGCGCTGCAAATCACACACGTTTAAGGACGGAACAAGAAGTTCTTGAGGGCCCAGTTGGACACCGCCCCTCTGTTTCCTACTTTTCTTGTGTATTTTCAGTATTGGTTTGATGTGAGGTCCATACGGGATGGATCTGCTTTGCAACACAGTGGCAGTTCCTTTTGTTCATCATAGAAAAAAAGAAAGAAAGAAAGAAAGAAAGAAAGAAAGAAAGAAAGAAAGAAAGAAAGAAAGAAAGAAAGAAAGAAAGAAAGAAAGAAAGAAAGAAAGACACTTTATTTGTGTTACTGTACAGTTTTTTGGTTACAATGAAACGTGTCCTCTGCATTTAACCCATCCTATTGTTTAGGAGCAGTGGGCAGCTGCAGCACCCGGGGACCAACTCCAGTTCTTCTTTCCATTGCCTTGCTCAGGGGCACAGGCGGGAGTGTTCACCCTAAAATGCATGTCTTTTTTGATGGTGGGAGGAACCCGGAGCACTGGGAGGAAACCCACCACAGACACAGGGAGAACATGCAAACTCCACACAGGAAGGACCTGGGACGGCCTGGGCTTTGAACCCAGGACCTTCTTGCTGTGAAGCAGCAATGCTAGCCACTAGGCCACTGTGCCGCCCTATAGCATCACGTCAGCTCACTTGTCACTTAAGGTTTGTAGTCCCCACTGTGTTTGCAGTTATGTGTTGGACCAGGGCAGGGACAAGTTGGGGTCCTTCATAAATTGTCTCGAAGCAGCAATCATGTGACTAAGGATATGATAATCATGTGTGTGTGTGTGTGTGTATGCGAGGTGTGTGTGTGCATGTGCTGTGGTGACGGTGGTGGTGGAGGGGGGGGGGCTGTTTTTTTATTTTTTTTATTTCTTTTTCTAGTGGAGGGGGGCTGGGATTTAAAAACTACGGATAAGACACGGCCCGGCACACGACTGCCTGGCGGCCGGTAATCCCATAGTCTCAGACTCATGACCCACTTTCTTGGAGGAGCTTGATGGTTGCAACAGCCCTGCACCAAGGAGGAACCTCCAGAAGGCTAAAACGGGTGGAGGTACCCCCCTGCCCCCCCTTTCAAGACAAAGAGAAAGACACAGACTCCTCTTCTCCGTAAACGCCTCCTGTGAGCCACAAAAGAGCTGCAGGGACGTTTAAAACCCCAAGCTGGTGATCTTTTGGTTTCATCTAATGAACAATAGAATATCAACTGGTCTTCAGCTTGACGTGTCTGCAGACCCTGAGGAGCACCTAGACCTCTTCGATGAGCACCGAGAGTTTCGTATAGTCATTTTGAAGGGTGATTCACTATTTCAGGGGAATTTAGATTTGCCAGACCATCGCTGGAAGAGTCAAATTTGAGAGATTAGACCAACGTGGCTCATTTGAGCGTGTTTGTTGGGACAACTTGACTCATCTGGTCTCCGTACCAGCTTGGCCATTAGGTCACTTCAGCAGGACAGGGTTAACCGGTCAGATGGCTCGAGTAGCTTCTCATGACGCCCCTCAACATTAGATGCTCTAGTAACGCCCATGTCTTATTTTCCTGAACCAGGAAGGCAAAAAATATTCAGCGAGGATCCGAGCCATTTCTTAATTAAAACAGTGAATTAAGCACAGATCATCCACCGATACAAAACAAATGAAAAGAACAGCTTCCCCTTTATTCTGTCTTATCCCTCGGAAACATACTGACCGGCATCATGGCACGTGCCCGTATGCAAATAGGTCAACAAATGCCGCATTGATGCATAAGATCATATCATGATAGTACATCTTGTTTTTTTTTCTTTCTTTTATTTACCACCATCAACCCCTCCCCCCCTTTTTGTGTGTTGAAAACATCTCCCCATGCACACAACACACGCCGCTCTTACTTCTCTCTTTATCTTAATCCCTGGCAGACTTTAAGTGTCTGGCATCGGGGTAAAATCCCAAACTGGAGAGGAGCGTGTTTGGAGACCTAATCCCCTTACCCATAGACTCGAGTTGCCCTCAATTCACCTCTCGCAAAGTAGGCCAAGAACAAGGAGGCACAACAGAAAGGCAAGCGGCTCCACGGGGCTCAGCATCGCCATGCTGCCAGACGGACGGACCAACACGTACATGTAAACACAGACGGACACGTGGACACGTGCTGAACGTATATAAGCTGATACGTATAGACGAGCACGTGATGAGCTGAAGTGCAGACAGGACGCCAACTTTGCACATACACACACACACACACACACACACACACACACACACACCTGTATCTCTGGCCTTCTCTTATGCATTCATTGTATATGTACAGTACAGAGTACACACACACACACACACACACACACACACACACACACACACACACACACACACACACACACACACAAACACACACACACACACACACACACACACACACACACACACACACACACACACACACACACACACACACACACACACAAACACACACACACACACACACACACACACACACACACACACACACACACACACACACACACACACACACCTGTAACTCTGGCCTTCTCTTATGCATTCATTGTATATGTACAGTACAGAGTACACACACACACACGCACACGCACACACACACACACACGAACACACACACACACACACACACACACACACACACACACACACACACACACACACACACACATCTTTCTGCTGCCCTCCTTACCCAATTGTTTAGGACCTCCTATATGCAACCGAAACTCTCTATTTTCCTATGATAATGGTGGCCACCTTTGACTTCTGGACTGAACAGTTCTGGACTGAACAGTTCTGGACTGAACAGTTTTGGGCTGAACAGTTCTGGACTGAACAGTTCTGGACTGAGCAGTTGGACAGTGAGGGAATCAGCTCTACTCTGGTATTTCGTCCAGGTTGTTAAGATCAGACTAACTTTCTTCAGGTTCACCAGGATCTAAAGAGAGGTAAAACCCTGTTTGCAGAAAGAGGGCAGGAAGGGCTTCGTATAAGCTGCCAATAAAAGTCAATACGTTTACAGACCTGGTTCCCACAGGTCACGTTCACTCACTCGTTCGTTTGAAGTGAAGAATGATATACTAAAATGTGGTGCTTTGTGGTTTTGCTGTTGATGTTGCACGGGACCCGCGGTGTGTTCAGATGAACCTGGACCAGATTCTAAACATTGGGTGGATGTGGTATATTAGAAGGGGGTCAGGAGCTTTAGCATCCGGGCTGTTCCCATGGAAACAAGTGTTTGAGAGAGGTCTTAGTGACAGGTGAAACTAAAGCCACGTTAGCCTATGCGTGTTCAGCATCTGGTGAACCTCCAACCCCCCCACACACACACACCGCACCCCACCCTCATCTCCCCCTTCCTCTGGGACACAGGTAACGCAATACAGGTCATACATGGCCTAAAGAGAGACACAGGGAGTAACACACACGCACACACACACACACGTGCGCACACACTGAATAATGTACTTAAAATCTAATATCAACTCAATGCCAAGAAAAGAGATGATACTTTACAATAAATGGTAAATGGACTGTATTATAACGCTTTTCTAGTCTATCGACCACTCAAAACGCTTTACAATAACACTCGATACCACCCTCATAAAATAGATTCTTGATTAATTATGCAAGAGTCTGTGATAATTATACAATGCTCACACCTTTGGTGCAAAGGCTTCTGGGTGAAAGACAAAGAAAAACCCATCACACTTCCAAGAATCTCCAGAGGTATCGTCTGCTTCCGCAAACACAGAAGAAGAATCATCTTCCGCTTCCGCAAGCACAGAAGAAGAGTCATCTTCCGCTTCCGCTTCCGAGTTCCGGGGCTTTGATTTAGGCAGCACATGATATGGTGTAAACAGTTTGGGGAAAAAAGTATTTGTATGCTCTTGTTTGTAAAAAAAAACATAAAAACAAAAAACAAAAACAAAAAAAACGCAGTTCTTTTAAAGCTAAACAATTGTGATTGCAGACATTTTAAAGCACTATCATCAGTAACGCAATGCAACATAGGAACAAACACTGCCCCCATCTGGTCAAGAAAATGTATAGGCCTGCTGTGAAATCCACTTGATTGAGCTTAGTAAACACTTGTTTACTAAGAGCTCAGAAGCCTGACAAAAAGCGTGTCCACAAGCAACAGGAACAATGAAAAATGTTCAACATGAACGTTTCTCTGTAAGTTGTGTGGCGACTTTGTTACATCACGTTCATTCCTCACTTTTTGTCTGATGGAAAACGGAGAGACAAAGGCAGGGTGAATGTCTGCATTATTTTTATAGCTTAATGAAGTGCTGGCCCTCTACACAGGAAAAACAAAACGAGTACTGCAAATTAAGTGCCATACATTTATTTTGGATGCATACAATGCTCGTTTTAGAGATGGTATTTATCTCTTATTTAGTTATTTATTTTTTTATTTTTTTATTCCCCCTTTTTCTCCCCAATTGTATACCTGGCCAGCCGCCCCACACTCCGAGCTGTCCCGGTCGCTGCTCCACCCCCTCTGCCGATCCGGGGAGGGCTGCAGACTACCACATGCCTCCTCCGGTACATGTGGAATCGTCAGCCGCTGCTTTTCACCTGACAGTGAGAAATTTCACCAGGGGAAGTAGGGCGTGGGAGGATCACACTACCCTCCCCCCAACCGACCAGAGGAGGCGCTAGTGCAGCGACCAGGACACATACCCACATCCGGCTTCCAACCCACAGACACGGCGAGTTGTGTCTGTAGGGACGCCCGACCAAGCCGGAGGTAACACGGGATTCGAACAGACGATCCCCGTGATGGTAGGCAACGGAATAGACCGCCACGCCACCCGAACGCCCTGTTTTTGTCCATCATTTACACTGACATGGAAAAAAACAGTCACCTTTTCTATGGAGTAAAAGTAATTTTCATGTAAAGTCCAACATTCAGATGAATACCTTACTCTGTTTTCAGGTGCAGCACCCTTTCAGGTTCTGGGCTACTTGTCGACAATTTTCAATTGTGTATGAACAATCTAGAATGCGGGATAGTTACACTGATATTGCTACTGTATCTAAATTTCTTAACAATTTTAAAATTAGAGTTTGAATGCATCTGATAAACAAAGTACCTTCAGCAACAGAAAACTCTCTCTCTCTCTCTCTCTCTCTCTCTCTCTCTCTCTCTCTCTCTCTCTCTCTCTCTCTCTCTCTCTCTCTCTCTCTCTCCCTCTCTCTCTCTCTCTCTCTTTCTTTCTCTCTCTTTCTCTCTCCCTGTCTTTATCTGGTTTATTCACTTTGCACACACACACACACACTCACCCACACACACACACACACACACACAGTGATAGAAACTTTAAGAGATTCCTTTTCTGCTGACAACTGAAAAAAATTCTACTAAATATGATATATATACACACACACACACACACACACACACACACACACACACACACACACACACACACACACACACATACATACATACATACATACATACATACATACATACATACATACATACATACATACATACATACATACATACATACATACATACATACATACATAGAGAGAGAGAGAGAGAGAGAGAGAGAGAGAGAGAGGGAGGGGAGAGATATATATATAGAGATAGAATGTCATCCAAATATAAGCATAGAGTCACACATTTTGCATGCAAACATATATTCTGAAGTCATCTGTACACTGAAAATAAAAATGTCTCTCTCTGAACCAAAGAACAACGCCAAAAGAATTGTAAGTGTCATAAGAACCAGTGCAAATATGAAAAGTCAGTTTTATGATTTTAGCTTGGCGTAGGATGTTTGCCATACTTTATATACATGTGTTGCTGTGCATGAGAGGAGAATGTATTGAAATTCAGTTGCTAAGCTGTAAGGGCTCTGACCAGCTTATGGTAGCAAAATGGTACAAAAGGCATTATGGTAAATTGCAGCAAACTTGAGTCAAGGCAAACTGGCCTTATACTAAGGAGATTGGTGGAGGTCTAAGCATTGTCTTTGGGATTGTAAGCAGGACAGCAACAAGGTTTTAGGGTAGAACTAAGAGACTTTAGCTCCAGTTGTATCCCTTGTATCCCTCAGACAAACTGAAGAGCAATGGCAACAATGCAGCAGATTAAAAGGCTCATCCCTTGCTTTTTCCTGCCCCTCCCTCCTGCTTCTCTCATTGCTACCAGACCAAGCTTTGGAAAAGATTATGTCGGACTTTTCCCATTATGTAAATTGTTTTTTTTCCCTTCCCAAGTCCCCTGGCATCATTTAGGTTTTCTGACAGATCACTTTCTTATTAGTGGCAAAAAGCACAGAAAATGTGGTCAGATACTAAGCTAGTGTATTACAACCAATCACACCGCCCTGCGATCAGCTATCCGAGGGCGGCTCAGAAATGGTAGGTAGAGGCCAGCTGATGGAGCAGGTGTTACAGGTGTAAGCGCTGGACCACTTATTCAGAGCAGCAAAACTACTGCAAAATCACAATGGCACCATTTAATAAGTTCGATTTCCTGTCTATCAGTTTGATGCTGAGGTCAAAACAGATATATAAATGATTATCCTGTGGCACCAGTATATGTAATATGTATTTTGGACACTCTCATAATGTAGAATATGGTTTTGAGGACCAGGTTTTGAGAAACATTTGATTCAAAAGTAAAAGGTGATACATTTTACTTTCCAGTATCATAATGTCTTTAGGGACTTGGTTTGAAATGTGTTATTTCTATCTGCGGTGCAATTGGCTAAGTTAAGTTTCATGTGTGGCTGTTTGGCTAAGATTTGTGAATAACCCAGGGAGTGACAACTGTACTGACAAGAAAAGTAAAGCTTGATACCTAGTTAGTTTTTGTTTTACACTGACTTGTGTAACAGCGGTTTGCTCTGATCATTTTTAGCTGGATTCAGAAGTCCAAGTCAGCATGATCTTCACCTATTGTCTGTGTGAGGAAAAAGGAACAAAGTTTGAGGCTGTGCAATGGTTTCAGGGGTCTGAACAAGAAGACAATACCAGAAAGGCATCTTCTGCCGAGAATTCAAGATATTTTGGACAACCTGGGAGGGTTCACATGGTTCTCCATTCTTGATCAAGGGTCGGCCTATCACCAAGGCTTATGTCAGAGGAGTCCAGGCACATGACAGCTTTCAGTACACTATGGTGATTATACGAATGGCTTTGTATCCTGTTTGGATTGATGAATGCCCCAGCTGCATTTCAAAGATGCATGGAAGAGATACTTGATGGGATCAGAGATGAATGCTGCTCACCCACCATATTTAGATAATGTGCTATGCTACTCGCAGACTTTGACATGTAGAGGAAGGATGTTAGGAAAGCGTAGCAAAGGATGCGGTATCAACATGGTATCAAACTGAGACCAGCCAAGTGGGAACTGTTCAAATGGGAGGTGAGATACATTGGCTTCATGGTTTTAGAGGAAGGAGTCCGTGTTGACCCGAAGGACCTACAGGCAGTGGGGGTGTTAAAAGAGAAGTCACCCAGCACTGCAGGTGAGGTGCGAAATTTCTGGGATTCTTGAATTATTACAGAACTCTCATACAAGATGTTTAAGAACTGCAAAACCTCTGTATGAACTGTTTCAGTTCAAGGAAGGCAAGACACCGATGCAAATGGGGAAAAAGGCAACAAGAAGGAAACAAACAAAGGCCTCTGGGCAACTACCATCTGGAACTCCTGTAGTATGGACACAAGCTCACAAGGAGGTTGTTGATCAGCTGGCTGAGATGTTGACTGAAGCACCAGTGTTGGCATATTCCAGATTTGACCGACCATTGCTTCTGTATACAGATGCTTCCAAAGAGGGACTTTGTGCAGTACTGTATCAATAACAGCAGGGCAAGCTCAGAGTCATAGGCTATGGTTCCAGGACCTTCTCAGCAAAAGAAAATAATTACCACTTGTATTCAGGAAAACTTGAATTTCTAGCATTAAAGTGGGCTATATGTGATAAGTTCCGTGACTACCTATACTATGCCCCATCATTCACAGTTTACACTGATAATAACCCTCTCACCTATGTGTTGAGTACAGCCAGACTGAATGCCGTAGGACATCGTTGGGTGAGTGAACTTGTCGACTTCAATTTTGATTAAGCACTACCCTGGAAAAGCCAATATCAATGCAGACACCCTCTCCAGATACCCCATAGATCTGTAAGAAGGTGACCAGGAGTTCACTTGCACGATGACACATGATATCATTTTGGTCATCTGTCATGGGAGCAAAGCCTCAAAGAGTGAGCAGGTATGGGTTGCTGCACTGTCTATTGAGACCCAAGGGCCTAAGGGTAAAGGAGAAGAAGAGGGGATCCCCTTGAAGAGTGAAGATATTTATGCAGCACAGCAGGATGATCAAGGCTTTAAAGACATAGTAGCCTACATGTCAAAGAAACAAGCACCATCAGAACCAATCCCAAGGACCCTGTGTTCATCGGCAAAGCACTTACTGCATGAGTGGGAAAAACTCAGGCTCAATGATGGAATCCTGTAATGGCAGGATGGTGACAGAAGGCAGTTGGTACTACCTGAAATACTCAAAGAGAGGTATTAAAGCACCTGCACAATGACATGGAGCATGTGGGTGATGGCAAGGTCCTACAGGCGGTAAGGGAGAGCTTTTATTGGGCCTTTATGCAAAAGGAAGTTGAAGAGTATGTCAAGAGGAAGTGCAGTTGCATAAAGCAGAAGTGATCCAACTTCAAGCAGCAGGCTCCAATGGGCAAACTGACATCTAGCGCTCCTTTTGAACTTTTCTTGGTAGACTATTTTACATCTAGAGCCAAGCCAAGGTGGTAATGAATATATACTTGTGCTACTAGACCACTTTACAAGGTTTGCTCAAGCTTATGCTACTCACAACAAATCTGGGAGAGCAGCATCTGAAAAAGATATTCTACGAGTTCCCTCGATTTGGGTATCCAGAAAAACTTCACCATGACCAGGGGTGAGACTTTGAGAACCAGCTGTTTGTGAGACTCCACGAACTAGTTGGGGTAGCATACTCTCGTACAACACCATATCATCCTCAGGGCAACCCAGTGGAGCAGATGAATCAAACTCTCCTGAGGATGCTGTGCACACTCCCTGAGGACCAGAAGTCATGATGAAAGAATCACACATTGTGCATGCATACAACTGTATGCAGCATGAGGCAATCAGGTTTTCATCACTTTTCCTCCTTTTTGGGCTGCTGCCTTGACGGCCCATAGATCTCCCTTTTGGCCTCGTTCGGATAGATGAGCACAAGTCATACCCAGAGTATGCTCAGGGGTGGGCAGAATGATGCAGCGGACTTATCAAACAGCTTCAGAGAATAGTCAGAGGTCCTTTGCCAAGGAGAAACTATATTATGAGGATGGGCCTTCAGTTGCCCTCAACCAGTGGACAGAGTTCTTGTTAAAAACATGTCGGAGTGAGGTGGACCAGGCAAGCAGCGAGCTTAATGGGAACCAGCAGTCCACAGAGTAGTAGAGAAGCTCGGAGAGGGCCCAGTGTACAGGGTACACCGCGAGACTGGGAATGCTAAAAACACCAGAGAGCTGCATCGGAACATGCTCATGCTGGTGAATGATCTACCTTTTGAACCAGACAA
This sequence comes from Lampris incognitus, assembly GCF_029633865.1. Taxonomy (NCBI): domain Eukaryota; kingdom Metazoa; phylum Chordata; class Actinopteri; order Lampriformes; family Lampridae; genus Lampris; species Lampris incognitus. The sequence continues at coordinate 20,677,483 of NC_079222.1, forward strand.
TAGAAGGAAGCAGAAACGGCTGATGAAAAAGGGAATACAAATGACAGAGGAGCACAGTGCTGGCATCTCAGATGAGTCAGATGTGAAGAAAGTTTTCTGGCCTAGGATAGCCTACCCCTGTAGCAACACTGACAATGTGAAAACATAAACAACACTCAACCAATCCAGTGAGTCTGTTGAACGTAATCAACAAGAAAAAATTGCCTAGATGGAACAGTAACCAGAATGCACATATTCAGGCTAGGATGGGGGTTACTGACGGATACCAAGGTGAACTAGGACACATCGAGGCAGAACAGAGTCTTGTTGACCCTACATGTACACCAGAGGCCGAAGAAGCCTAAGGTTCAAACCAGCAAGAAATTGAAGAGTGTGAAATAAGAAGGTCCCAAAGGACACATAGGCCAATAAACATGTTAACCTATGACATGCAAATTGCCATGAGCAATTTTGATACTGTAGTTAATGCATACGGCAATTTGCATATGAAACCGATCGTTTTCGGTCGTTATTCAACCGTATTGTTTATAAGGATGGGGATACCTGCAGTCAGTCTAGACTGAAGAGGTCACTTAGCTGGGTGATGTAACGTTTCTCTAAATAAGCGCTGTGTCCAGATGAACTGATTCACCTTTCTGTCTTGATGGGTATGAAAATATTACTGTTTTTACAACGACCCACCACCAAGTCAAGTCGATTTATAAAGCCCTAAATAACAGAGGGTCTTACATTCACACAGTTAGCAATAGAGAGAATAAACAACACTAGATGACACCCTCTAACAACAACAACAACAACAACAATTTAGTTTTGTATAGCACCTTTCAAGGAACCCAAGGACGCTTTACACTCGATAAGAACACGCACCAAAATAGATAAATAATTAAATAGATAGATATAAATAAAATATTACAGACCATAGTCCTTAGTAAACAGATGGGTTTTCAGTAGTCTCTTATCAGAAAAAGAATCAGAATCATGTTTACTGGCCATGTAGGTTGGCAGAAACATGGGATTTGACTCTGGTTTCATGGCTCTCTCAGTGTACCTAACATAGATTAACAACACTACAACGCAACACAACATAATAATCTTCAGATATATACACAAGGATTGACTATATACAGGCGAAACAATAATGATAATAGCAACATCAGCAACACCAGCAGCAGCAGCAGCAGCAGCAGCAGCAGCAGCAGCAGCAGCAGGAGCAGCAGCAGCAGCAGCAACAACAACAACAACAACAACAACGATAATGATAATGACAATTTATGGTGGCACGGTGGCGCAATGGTTAGCGCAGTCGCCTCACAGCAAGAAGGTCCTGGGTTCGAGCCCTGAGGTAGTCCAACCTTGGGGGGTCGTCCCGGGTCGTCATCTGTGTGGAGTTTGCATGTTCTCCCCGTGTCTGCGTGGGTTTCCTCCGGGGGCTCCGGTTTCCTCCCACAGTCCAAAGACATGTAGGTCAGGTGACTTGGCCGTACTGTTGGCCTGTCCAGGGTGTCTCCCCGCCTGCCGCCCAATAGCTGATGGAATAGGCTCCAGCATCAACGTGACCCTGAGAGCAGGATAAGCGGTTCAGATGATGGTTGGATGGATAATCATTTTATTTATATAGCACTTTCTAAAAAAATAATTAAAAAAATTATGAAGTACTTCACAAAAAATAAAACTAGACAGGGCAAAAATAAGAGTAAAATCAAATAAGTAAGAGTAAAACTAAAAACAGTATAAATAAAAACAATATCAAACATTTGTAAAAGCTTTCATAAAAGGAAACGTTTTAAGACGAGATCTGAAAGAAGGGCGAGAGTTGTTTTGTGTTAGTTCAGCAGGAAGAGGGTTCCAGAGTGTGGGGGCTCCAACAGGAGAGGTCCGATCACCCTTTATAACGAACCAAGACCTGGGAATGACTAGCAGGGCGCCATCTGCACATCTTAATGGTGGGGGGGGGGGCATACCAAGTCAATAAATCACAAATGCATGAAGGAGTAAGACCATTTAAAGCCTTAAAAGTGAGCAGTAAAAATTTAAAATCAATTCGAAATATAAAAGGGTGCCAGTGTAGGGAGGCAAGCACAGGAGTGATATGGTCCTGCCTCCTCATACCGGCAATGAGCCGGGCAGCGGCTTTTTGTACACAGTAAAAAACGGAGTGTTAATTTAACTCTCGGAGTTAAATTAACACTCAGGATTTTACTGTGTACCAACTGCAGACAACGGAGGGAGCCCTTGCTTATACCAGAATAAGGTGCATTACAATCGTCAAGCCGAGAATAGGTAAAAGCATGTGCAGCTTTTTGCAGATCGGCAACTGATAAAAGGGTCCTAATTTTGGAGATTAGCTTGAGCTGGAAAAAAAGAACATGGCTGAATAACATGTTTGATTTGATTAGGTTGGCATTGAATGTTAACCCAATATTCCTAGCAGCCTACTTAGGACCACCTGACAGACCACCAGGAATAGTAGCAAAAGGGCTGATGGAATTTTTGGGATTGAACAGAATAATTTCAGATTTATCATCATTTATTTATTTATTTATTTATTTATTTATTTATTTACAGGTTATTCCCCCTTTTCTCCCAATTGTACTTGGCCAATTACCCCACTCGTCCGAGCTGTCCTGGTCGCTGCTCCTCCCCCTCTGCCGATCTGAGGAGGGTTGCAGACTACCACATGCCTCCTCTGATACACATGGAGTCGCCACCCGCTTCTTTTCACCTGAAAGTGAGGAGTTTCGCCAGGGGGACGTATCGCGTGGGAGGATCACGCTATTCCCCCCAGTCCCCCCGCCCCGAACAGGCGCCCCGGCCGACCAGAGGAGGCGCTAGTGCAGCGACCAGGACAGGATATTGTGTTGCTGTAAAGTCCCATGAGGCAAATTTGTAATTTGTGATATCGGGCTAAACAAATAAAATTGACCGACTTGACTTGACTTGACTTGACTTGTCCAGGTTTATTCAGCAAAACTTCAGAAAGAATAGGCTTCCAGCAAATTAACAAAACCACTATCTTGACACTAAGAGAGGAAATTATTTCAGTTCTTTTGCCTGCGTCACATTTCAACTTGTGATCCTTTGTTGCGGTATTTTCACCAGTAAAGGCTTCTTGGTTATGACGGTAAGCGCTATGATCTTGAGAATCAGTGTGTGGCTTAAAATTCAAGATTCACATAATCTTCAGAGAAAACAATAGGTTTTAAATCCCACTGGGGGGAAAAAATCAATAATGCAATAGATGGGACTGCAGATTTAGTACTAAAAATAATCTTCAGACTGTTTCAAACAAGAGGTCAAGTGGTGTTAAACAGGCTTAATCTACACATACACCATTGCTCTTGTGGTGTTACATTACGCTTGCAATATGCAACCACCCAACCTTGTTTTCAAAGTTAGAAAAAGAACAATTATAAATGTCCTATTACCTTCCACTTAACACCTATTGTGTATGTATTGTGTCTAATTAGACGTGACATTAACTCTCCCCTTGTGAGTAGGGAAGCCATTTAAAATGGTAGCGTCCCACCTCTGGATTTGCTTCTGTTTTTGCAGGTGTAAATTTGACCCTAATTTGAAGCTGTCAGTTTGATCCCTTAAGCCAAATGACTCAAACGGTAGAACTCATAGACAACTGGTTTACACAAAAAAATAATCAATCATCCATCAAAGAGGCATAATATCAAGAAAACACAGTTGAGTTGTTATTGGTAAAAATTAATTTGTTGTTGATAACCACATATTTGACATACAAAAATAAAGGCGATGACAATGAATGAGACCCAGATTAAGAGTTTTCCGGTTTGAAGTTGTTTGCAGTTTGCTAAATAAATTGCTACACGCCGGCCTTCAGTAACGTCACAAATATCCATGTTGTGCCTAATATATGCTGTAGGCATTATTTACCCTTACATCATAAGGTGGACACACTGGCGTTTGGCATGCATCCAATATTTATAATCCGTCATTATACATGAATAAAACATGGGGGAAGCCAGTGTATGACTCCAAGTGGTTTTACTATATATACAAAAGAAGGTATAGAAACGGAGGGATGCCCATGGAAATGCACGCTACCTTAACACATCCTGACATGTAGTGTAGCTCCAATGGGGGAAAACAAAACAAAACAAAACAAAACAATACAGATGTATTATCAGGAGGTAACAGGGCCAGACAGATGGTTTTGTTTTTGTGAAATGGGCAGGCACACAAAACCGAAACAAATTTGAGTTGCCCAGTTTAAATCTAAAATCAGCTTATCCCAATCTCATTTTGCTTTAGTTTCTTGCTGACGGTAATGACTGGCTCCTACTACAGGCCATGGAGACCATCCAACTGATATATGGCTTGAGGATTAAGGCAAAAAAAAAAAGAAGAAAAAGACAAAGGGAAAACAGACTGTTTTTGGTTTATTTGATAGGAAAACAGAATTTACGAGTTCTGAAATAGGTGTCTCAAGGAGCTTATCATACTGAGCTGGGAAATTCAGCCGGACTATGTCTCATTAAAATAAGTGGTTTCCATTGTGAAAATATAATACCTGGGGGAAAAAAACAAACTTTTAACACAAATATAAGTACCATTATAAACATACCCTGGACATGAGCACGTCTCCCTTTGCCCTCCAGACTCATCTCCTAATTGAGCTGTCTATCCTCAGTTTATCAAATTATGAGCAAGCACTAGCCCACAACACTATGGGGAAATTGAAAGCAACAGAACCAAGATAAATGTCAGGCTAAAAATTTATATAACATTAATGGGATGCTGTTAAAGTGATAATGGAAAAAAACACCTCCCGGTAATGAAAGTATGATAAAGGAAGAGACAAGGAGTCTTAAGAAACTTTTCAGGGGCAATAAGATTAGGCCATTAGCATCTACCATGATATGCTTGACTTAATTTAAAAAGCATGCACTATTTCTTTTTTTTCGGGGGGGCACCTTTTTCTCCCCAATTGTATCTGGCCAATTACCCCACTCTTCCAAGCCGTCCCGGTCGCTGCCCCGCCCCCTCTGATGATCCGGGGAGGGCTGCAGACTACCACATGCCGCTCCGATACATGTGGAGTCGCCAGCCGCTTATTTTCGCCTGACAGTGTATCGTTTCACCAGGGGGACGTAGCGCGTGGGAGGATCATACTACCCCCCCCACTTCCCCCCTCCCCCGAACAGATGAATCAACAAGCCTGGGATGTAAAACTACGCTGATTGTGTACCTGAAATGTGAAACAGATGCAAGAACTGTGATCCGATGTTTCTAGATTTGATTGAACTTTGAACTTTGAACTTATGGAGCATTTGTGGAAATGCCTCGGTGCACACGGCTTCGATGACACATCCACGAAGAAGCGCTTGGTTTCATTTGCAAGTGATGGTGCAAGCGTCATGTTGGGGCGAAATTCTGGCGTAAACAACTGTCTGAACAGTATCCTCATTTCTTGACCTGGCGTTGCCTAAATCACAGACTGGAGCGCTCTGTGGGTGACACTGTGTCTGACGTCAGTGGTGCTAACCATTTTCAGGCATGTATGGACAGATTATACCTACCCAGTCGCACGGACTTTCGATCGTGATACCATCACCATTATGACCTGATTTCCGTGATGTGGTCACGACTCGAGGGTTAGGGTTAGGGTTAGGGTTAGGGTTAGGGTTCTATCAGATCGTGACCACATCACGTAAATCAGGTCATAATCGTGATGGTATCACGATTATTAATTAACGTGATGCCATCACGAAAGTCCGTGCGACTGGGTTGGATTATACACTGTGTGCAGCAGACGACCCCCAAATCAACCAGAACTGACAGAGCGCGTTGCCGAGTTGCAACAAGTGGGGGAAATCGGCTGCGTGCCGAGCATGAGATGGGTGGCCAGGTCTTTCTGCAGCGTGTCTGCTGTTTGGAGTAATTTTGGGCCACTGTGTGCTCAGTGTGTCCTGTGGTCGAAATAACAACATTTAAGTGATGAGTAACACTGGTGACCTTTTAAGTGCGGCCTGCTGTGCTTGTGGATTACAATCTCAACTTCAAACTTAATTAGGCGTATGCTGTGTAACCCAGCATACTGAGTCGAAATCGACTAAGTAAACCAGTGATGCTGAATATAATGATAACTAGTGGCAATGATTTGAACCCCCCCCCCCCGGCTTGCAGCTACTGCGGCCTGTAATTATAAAATTGCACGTACCTGACTGTATGCGTTTGGTGTAGAATACATTCGCGGATCCGTTGATATGAACTGGGATGATTCGTGTGTGGTTTGTGAATGAAGCATGTGTCCGCGCGCAGCATTCTCTGTGATGATGTCATTAAAACAGCGCCCTCCCCCATCCGCTAAAAATATCCCCACTGCACCCCTGACAGCAACTATGTATCTATGTAAACTTGGGGAACAGTAACACCACATAATGAAACGATCATATCATTGTGGCAGAAAGAATTCATTCCTGTAAATCTTCCAGCTCTGATAACTTTTCAAACTAGGTGTCCGGGTAGCGTGGCGGTCTGTTCCGTTGCCTAGCAACAAGGATGTCCGAATCCCCGTGTTACCTTCGGCTCCCTACAGCAGAAAAAAAAAGAATATTAATAAAAGAAAAGAAAACAAAAAAATGGCAGTGTCCGCGGGTGGGAAGCCGAATGTGGGCATGTGTCCTGGTCGCTCCGCTAGCGCCTCCTCTGGTCAGTCGGGCGCCATTTCGGGGGAAGGGGGAACTGGGGGGAATAGCGTGATCCTCCCCCAGGTGAAACTCCTCACTGTCAGGTGAAAAGAAGTGGCTGGCGACTCCACATGTATCGGAGGAGACATGTTGCAGTACTTTTTATTTAATGTCTGTTTATGCCTTTGTGGAGGCAGACTCAGAACTGTTTCCATTCAACCAGCAGGATTTATTTACAGGGTGTAGCTACATGTGACACAAAACAAAAAAATGTACAAAGCAAAGGAAACAAAGTAACAGTTAACTGAACAAAACTCAACTCATAATAATAGAGCTTAAATTAACAGCACGTGCACTCATCTACACCCTGACGTCATACCCCCAAACAACTCCAAAGTTACCACTTAAATCCTCCCTTAGATTTGTCACAGTGCTAATGAATAAACTTGCCTTGCCTTACAGTAACGTTCACCAGAAAAGTTAATTTGACCATTACTGAAAGCGATGTACGTACCTATGTGAGTTCATGCATGACAAATTTACAATAGATAACAAAAAGCAGATGTGATTAACAATAGAATATTATATACAACAGATGGCTGCTATGATCCATATATTACACATTTACATATTCATGTAAACTATGGTATCTAATAAATGCTTTTATCAAACGTGTTTTTAACGACGCCTTTTTTGAATCAGCAATATATCATGTTATACTAATTGAAGCCACATGACTGTACTGTTTTTAAATAGAAAACAACTCATGACATAACCCCCCCCCCCTTTTACCCGAGTGCCCCTGAAACCTTACAAAGTCATAATCTTTGGACTTTTTGCCAGTAAAATACTGCCCTCTTATGGTACATATAAAGTACTGCAAAACGTTGTGAATTCAGAGATTCCTATTGGTCATACAAGGTCAGAGCTGACATTACTACTGCTACTTTCTTCTGCTCCCGTTAGGGGTCGCCACAGCGGATCATCACTTTCCATCTCTTCCTGTCTTCTGCATCTTCCTCTGTCACACCAGCCACCTGCATGTCCTCTCTCACCACATCCATAAACCTCCTCTTTGGCCTTCCTCTTTTCCTCTTCCCCGGCAGCTCCATATTCAGCATCCCTCTCCCAATATACCCAGCATGTCTCCTCCACACATGTCCAAACCACCTCAATCTTGCCTCTCTTGCTTTGTCTTCCAAACCATCCAACCTGAGCTGTCCCACTAATATAATTGTTCCTACTCCTGTCCTCCTTTTTCACTCCCAAAGGTCAGAGCTGACATTAGTAAAGGTTAAAATGTAGAATAGTTTGAGGGTGGTGGTATTAACTACATTAATATGACTGAGTTTATGTTTTTTGTGACAAATAATTGATAATGTGAATAGATGAGTATACACATCAACTCAACACTTGGTAGGAATTCATTTTATTTTGCTCAGAGACGTAAGATAAATGAGACAAGACATCCATTTCAGTTAAGAAACCCTCCCGTCCACAAGCATAAATTACAATGAATTCAAATTTTAAAAAAAAATGAATATTACACATATATACAAAAATAACTATAGTGCTCCAGATGACATGGAGGCATGGAGGTGTTTAGGAGAGATGGCAGTGAAGTTTTAACTAGATTGTTTAACACAATCTTGGAAAGTGAGAGGATGCCTGAGGAGTGGAGAAGAAGCTTACTGGTACCTATTTTAAAGAATAAAGGCGATGTGCAGAACTGTAACAACTACAGAGGTATACAGTTGATCAGCCACAGCATGAAGATATGAGAAAAAGCAATAGAGGTTAGGTTAAGAGGAGAGGTGATGATTAGCGAGCAGCAGTATGGTTTCATGCCACGAAAGAGCACCACAGATGTGATGTTTGCTTTGAGGATGTTGATGGAGAAGTATAGAGAAGGCCAGAGGGTGTTACATTGTGTCTTTGTGGATTTAGAGAAAGGATATGACAGGGCGCCAAGAGAGGAGGTGTGGTATTGTATGAGGAAGTCGGGAGTGGCAGAGAAGTATGTAGGAGTGGTGCAGGATATGTATGAGTTGTGCGGTTGGAAAGACAGATGGGTTCAAGGTGGAGGTGGGATTACATAAAGCATCGGCTCTGAGCATTTTCTTGTTTGCAATGGTGATGGAGAGGTTGATGGACAAGATCAGGTAGGAGTCTCCATGGACTATGATGTTTGCAGATGACATTGTGATCTGTAGCAAGATAGGGTGCAGGTTGAGGAGAGCCTGGAGAGGTGGAGGTCAAAGGGAAGGTTTACAAGATGGTAGTGAGACCAGTTATGTCGTATGGTTTATGGATGGTGGCACTGACAAAATAACAGGAGGCGAAGCTGGAGGAGGCAAGACAGAGTTAGCAATGAGTATATTAGAGGGACAGCTCATGTTCGATGGTTTGGAATACAAAGCAAGAGAGGCAAGACTGAGATGGTTTGGAAATGTGTGGAGGAGAGATGCTTGGTATATTGGGAGAATGATGCTGAATGTGGAGCTGCCAGGCAAGAGAGAAAGAGGACGGCCAAAGAAGAGGTTTATGGATGTGGTGAGGGAGGACATACAGGTGGTTGGTGTGACAGGGAAGATGCAGAGGAAAGGAAGAGATTGAAATGGATGATCCACTGTGGCGACCCCTAACGAATGCAACTGAAAGAAGAAGCAGTTTTCATACATGAGATGCAGCAACAAAGTGCTTTACATTGGAAAGAGTTCTCCTGGATCAACACCTTGCCATGGTGGAGAAGCTTGTGTGTACCAATGATCCCAAGAGCTATGCCATCCAGAGCTTGACTGCTGGTAGGGTCACTCAAAACCGATTGGTCAAGGGGCAAGTTCAAGACGAAGCGCGATCCAACAAAGACCTCAATGGTGGAACTGGTTGAAGATGTCTCCAGGTCACAATGGCAGTGAAGGCGGATGAAGGCTGCAACAGAGGGTGGTCCCCAACCATATTTGTTCTCCATGCCATTGGACTCTGGCACACTCCCTGCCAAGGACCGTTTAGTGGCTGCAGGCGCATCAGCCTCGCCACATAAAAAGCTGTCACGCGCTGGCATCCTCCTGTGACGTGGCTGCAGGATAGGCCTCTACACCCACCTAAAGACCCAGAAGGACCCAGAGGGAGGATGGTCATACTTGACCCAGAGTGACCGCCGATGGTGATGACGTTGGAAGGAAGAAAATTAAAACAAACCGAAACCGAAAAAAATAGAAGTACATTCTAAAAGAGAAGATGAAGATGAAAAGCAAAGGTATGAATGTGTGTGTGTGTGTGTCGGGGGCTGTGTGGTGGGCTGGTGGCTTGTCCAGGGTGTCTACCTGCCTGCCTCCCAGTGACTGCTGGGATAGGCTCCAGCGTCCCCACGATCCTGAGAGCAGGATAAGCGGTTCGGATAATGGATGGGTGGGTGGATGGATATATCTTTCAATACATCCATTAATAAATAGGGTTGTCCAGTAGTTGGTAGGTTGCTGGCTGGATCAATCCCCGGATCCTCCTGAGCACAGGCCCAAGTGTCCTCGAGTAAGACACTGAACCCCTAACTGCTCCTGATGAGCAGCCTCCACCATCAGCGTATGAATGTAGTATGTGTGAATGGGTGAATGTGAGGCATACACTGTAAAGTGCTTTGAGTGGGCGGTAGAATAGAAAACAGAATAGAAAAGCGCCATATAAATGCAGACCACTTATCAGTTTAATAAGTAATACATAGCAATAGAATGCTGATGATGTATACATCTGTTGCTGCATCTGTAGCTGTCATCCGATAGTGTTGCTGTGTTGTGTGACTGTCAGCCCGTGTAGAATAATGAGCATTGATGACTATTTAGCCCCTATGGGTGAAATAGTGCATTGATGGTTTGCTTTTGTATAATCTGATATTGGTTGGCTTGTTCAAATAATTGGTTAAGTCTATGTACAAAACATATTGATAAATAACTTGTGTATGATCTAATCATCACAACAACAAATGAGAGATGCTGATTGCATCCTTTTTATGAGCAAAGAGAACTGGAGGAGAGAGTAGAGGCGATGAGGAGGGCGACAGACAGATGACCCGGGGAGGTGAAGAAGCAGAACATCTCAGATAAACAGATAAGACACAGAGTTAACACAGTTTGTCACAGTTCAACCCAAGAGAAGCAGAAACTATGAGAGCACGGGTGGTCAGTTTTCAAAACTGAACAAAGCATTGGCAATTTACAATCTAGCATGTGACTGCTTCATCAACGTCGATGCTTTTATTTTTCTTTGCCGGAGGTTTAAGTCCTGCTGCTAAAAACAAAAATAATAACAAAGTTTGAATGAGAACTTAGAGTGCACTTATTTTGTTTGTTTCGATCCCGTGTTGTGAAAGCCAGCCTGCACACCTGACCGGAAGCTTTCGGTAGAGCACTGTGTCTCACATCTTACATTCAGTTCACTCCGAAACAACGTGAAAATGGTGCGATTATCGGGGGAAACTCTAAAGATGTCTGGACTAAGTCCCCAGTATTTCATGATCCTAACAACGCCTCTGTTGGAACCTCTACATAAATTTACATTTAATATCCAGCAATTCACATTATAGACACTACCACTGACTATCCATGTAACAAACAGACCACAATTACGAACAATGACCACACACAGTCCAGTCATACACTAGGTTTTGACTCGGTGTTGTTTCAGCGGAGGGAGACAATCGTGACTTCCCCGTTTACCACATCAGCCGGTTTACTCGTACCGTCTCACACACGCTCTACTCCCCTGCCTGTGATGTCACTTGGGGGGAGGGGCCGGCCCTTATGGTTTATTTGCACAATACCTCACTTCCTCAGCAGCTGCCATTGCTGTGCTGAGTGAGAGTAGAGAGGGGAGCAGCAGGGGGAGCGAAAGAGAGAGAGAGAGAGAGAGAGAGAGAGAGAGAGAGGGAGAGAGAGGGAGAGAGAGAGCGAGCGAGAGAGAGAGAGAGAGAGCGAGAGAGAGAGAGCGAGAGAGAGGGAGAGCGAGGGGGAGAGAGAGCGAGCGAGAGAGAGCGAGAGAGAGAGAGAGCGAGAGAGAGAGAGAGAGACGAGCAGCTGAGTGGCACAAGAAAGAAGACGTCGGTAGCAGCTAGAGGTGGTGATATTTGTCAAGGGGGCTTCAGCGCTGGAGGACGTAGACAAGGAGACAGGGAAATAGCTGCTACATGGCACAGTCGGCTGCAAACAGCGTGGACCAGGATCTGGCCAGCAAGAGACTCCACTCGAGGTAAGACCCCAGGGGGAACACAGGGGAAGGGGGCAGCTTTAGCGCGCTCTTAGATCGCTGTTTGGGGGGGTAAAAAAAAAAGAGGCAGAGAAGAAAAAGGAGAGGGAGCGGCTAATACATTTAGAAACGGGGGCGAGCAGGGGCAGCCGGCTCGGCTCTTAGCTGACTGAGTAGGAGCGAGACAAGGCGACCTCCCCCAAGCAGCTTTCACTACCCTAAAGCTGAAGACAACAGCCGAGGCTTGAGTCAAAGCCCCGGCTCTAAACCCCGCTGCTGGCCGGGCTCTCTGGGATCTCAGACGGGATGAACTGCTCTAGCCGTGGCAGGAATGTGCAGACTGGAAGGAGCCACGCAAGATGTGGACATGGGGAGGAATTTAGCAAAACTGTCTAAGCTGGCAGGGGGCTAGGAAGTGGCGCATGATTCATGACACTGACTTATTGATGCAATGCTGTTGTTCAGATGTGCCGTTTGACACAGTCACGCTATTCATGTGCACTAAACTCAGAATAAGGCGTCTGTGGGAGGATACTGACACATGGACATGCATGTGCACATACACATCACATGAATAGCTGCTTTCTAGCCAGTAGGTTGATATTAACTATGGAGAGATAATCCATCATTCACAGGATTTACAAGTATAAGGCCGTTATTGTGTCTGTGTCAGCCAACTCAAGTAATTGCAGATTATTCACATTGAACGGTACCTATAATTTGATCAAATCCTGACATTCCCTCTGAAAAGATTGGGTTTGCTTTGCCCAACTTGTAAAAGTCAATGAAAAGGTCCATGATTGACTATGACAGTCAGTTAGGATGATTGCTGGTTTTGAGGGCAAATTACGTAATGCTCATCCAGTTTGTGCTGTAACTAGGTTTAATAGTGGATTAACATTAAACCAACATTTACTAGCCACCAATGAAGTAAGATTCAAAGTGACATTCAGCTCATCTGAAAGCATCTTTATAGACCGTCAACAGTCATTAATGAGGGGCAAGGCATGTGTGGGGGTGATGTGAGAGGGGGGGTAAATAAATAAATAAAAAGTCTGTTAATGACCAAGAGGAAGACATTAAATCTAGATAAACTTCAGCAATATATCTGATGACAAGTAGTTAAGCAGTGAACTAGCTTAGACGTGGATCTGTTTTACCACTCACTTTTCTTACATAGACAATTTTGGATCGCACCTCAAATTTGATGACAAAGTAGGTAAATGATCAAAGTAAGTTTTCTGCGCCCCAAAATCTTCTGATGTCTTTGAATCTCCTGGCACTAACTACGGTATGTCACACATATAGTAGCTTTACATGGTCCAGGGTTGTCAAGTGGAGTGGCACAGTCGTGCAGTGGTTAGCGCAGTCGCTTCACAGCAAGAAGATCCTGGGTTCGAGCCCTGGGGTAGTCGAACCTTGGGGGTCATCCCGGGTCGTCCTCTGTGTGGAGTGTGCATGTTCTCCCCGTGTCTGCGAGGGTTTCCTCCGGGGGCTCCGGTTTCCTCCGACAGTCCAAAGACATGTAGGTCAGCTGAATCGGCTCTACTAAATTGTCCCTAGGTGTGAATGTGTCTGTTTGTGTGTCGGCCCTGTGATGGCCTGGCGGCTTGTCCAGGGTGTCTCTCCCCGCCTGCCGCCCAATGACTGCTGGGATAGGCTCCAGCAAGTGGCTTGGATAACACTGGTCTACAAAAATATAGTTTTTTTTTCTTGCATGGACTTTGGAAACTGTTTTTGGCTAATTTTGGGCTGCTGAATCCAAATCTGAGCTCAGATTTGCTCTATCACATCAAGTTTTTGTGCTATCTGTATGCTCCTTATTCAGGATTTTACAAAAGTTGACCATCTAGTCTGGCAATCTTGGTGGGGATAAAAATTACCCCTATTCATTTCCCAAGTAATTTCATGCTAGGCTGAGTGTTTATTTATTCATTGTAATCATTTTTGCATCTATCGATCTTCTAATGCAACAGTGTTTTTTGTTAACTTCGAGTGTAAAATTGCTGTTTTCTCAAAAATAATGATTTTTCATAGTTCAAAAACCTGATGTGATAGGCAAAAACTAATGCCAGATTTGGATTCAGCACCCAAAAGTTAGCTAGAATCCGTTGAAAAACCCCATGCAAGAAAAATTGTGTTGACCAGTGTAATGGATGGATGGTTGTCAATTGGTCTAACTTAAAGTTCTACTTTCTAAGGTTTAAGGTAGTATGCCAGATAAGCATGCATAGTTAAATTAAGTTTGCTTACTAACAAAGCAACCCAAAATTGTTCCAATCAAAAGTATGCTGGACTATTTGTAGACCTCTCCCAAAGACTATCATGGCATACTCATAATTATGTTGTAGAAATGATTTATGCAAGGCGCACACTATTTTTCATCAGTGGGTTTGGAGGGATATGTTACACAATCTGTTTCGCAAGCTGATGATGTCAGACATCTGATATTTTTATAAGTTCCATTAGGAGATCTTGGAGGGTAAAAGAGAGTCCTTAATTGAAACTGGTTGGCTGTATGGGGGGGGGGGTTGATACATACTTAAGAGCACATTGTGACAGAACTGCAAGGAAGTGTTGGATGTTACCAAACTGTTTCCCACTTTTAACATTTATTTTTAATTTCATTAATTAATGAATTATCAATTATGCTATGACAAGATATGCTATGGCAAGATCGGGGCGGCATGGTGGCACAGAGGTTAGCGCAGTCGCTTCACAGCAAGAAGGTCCTGGGTTTGAATCCCGGGGTTGTCCAACCTTGGGGGTCATCTCGGGTCGTCCTCTGTGTGGAGTTTGCATGTTCTCCCCGTGTCTGTGTGGGTTTCCTCCGGGGGCTCCGGTTTCCTCCCACAGTCCAATGACATGTAGCTCAGGTGAATCGGCCGTACTAAATTGTCCCTAGGTGTGAATGTGTGTGTCTGTATGTCGGCCTGTGTGATGGACTGGCGGCCTGTCCAGGGTTTCTCCCCGCCTGCCGCCCAATGACT
>NC_079222.1:20694869-20874869 GCF_029633865.1 Lampris incognitus
CTAAGCTCGGGCTCCACCAAAGGGTACAGCAGTATGATCCCAAGAATGAAAGAAGAGGTCCAGTTGAGGAGTCGCATGAAACCAAAGATAAAGGAAGAAAAAATAGCAGCATGACATAATATGGAAGCACCTCTGGAAATTATACAGTGGGCGATAAAATAAGAATTGAACATAAAATGACTTGATGCAAAGTCGATTATTCGCAAGAGAAAACTATTACATAGGATGAAAATAAAGAATGTTAGTTTCAGAAAAAAAGATAAACGGAACTTAAATGGATGTATAAGAGATGAGAAAAAACATGTATAACTCTCCAACCTGAAGTGTTCAGGTCCACTAAGCTTCACCTTTTGGACTAGTGATGAGTGCTTTCAGAGGCTTTAGCTCGCTGACTATGATTAATACAATCAGGTTTAAGCAGCATAGGTCAGAAGGAAGGATAATTTTATTTGAATAAAATGTTTTCAATCTCCAAATATTATTTTGCATGAATAAAGCAACATCTTATTTTAAATAAACTACTATTTCTCCCCTGAAGGGTTTAGCTACTCAGCTCATGTTAAGCAGTTTTTCAGTGATGAGTGGATAGTACATCACTTATGGCAAAGTTCAACTTATGCACAAACCTCATGTAAACCTCCCTAACTTACACTCTGGCCAATAGGGCACATTTACCCTTTGCAGCCATGGCGACAGCATCGGGAGACTGCCTCCTTTAGACCACAGGCAGGCTATTATGGGATGAATGTCTCCCAAACAGAGCAATTAGAGTGGTAATCAGAGGAGAGAATGGTAGACTGTACCGCACAGATACATTTTTAGGTCAGCCGCAAAGATGGCAAGAACAAAAGCCAGTCTCTAAAATCCCCTTTGGCCTTTTTTTCTTACTGTTTTTGTACTATTTCTTTCCTTAAATCGTTCTCAGTCCTGTTTCTGGTTTTTTTTTTAATCCATGCTCCTCTTCTGCTAGTTCCATCCACCTTAACTAGCTGTCTTGTGCTGCTCTGGTTCCTACTCGCGACAAGAAAACACATGTCTTTTCTGGATCTTCCCTCTTCTGGTTTTATTAGCATTGTTGGCATACTCTCCCTCTCCTGATTAATTCACGCCCTGTCTTGCATTCTTTCCCCATTCTTACCTTGTTGAATTAAGCGTTTCCCAATGGCAGCTCTGCTTTTACAAAGGGACATATCTTGTAAAAATATGCGATTACAAAATCAAAACGTCTACACAACGTGTTTTTCGTATTGCCTTTTTCAATCTAGGTTTTAAACATATTCTTGAAATGTTCTTTTTCAAATGTTGGATTCTAATTTCATTAGCCATACCAACTCTTGCTAAGCAGCTGATGAAATATATGCTTTTCTAATTCAGTTGAACATCTTTATCTGTAACTGCAAATAAGATAATCTTTCTTTTTAATTTCACAAAACAACTGAAACAGTCACTCTCACGGAAAGGGATGTGTCTATAGCTGCCCATATTAGCACTATTTTTATGACTCAGAGGAAACATTTTTGGCGCTGACAATGAATTCTACATTTTAACTGCACAGCTTAAATTCCTAAACCACATCACCAGACTTCCTTTACACCCTTTTTCCAAATAATATTTTACTGTTCAGTAATGTGAGCATGTCTTATGAATAGCCTTGTGACCAATGTTTATCCTGAAAACGTTTACTTATTCAATTTGACTTTCTTTCAGTTGAATTACAACTATACAAATTACACTCAATTTAACAAAATAGATACAATAAATTCAACAAATGAGGCACATCAGTGGCAAATTCAATGTCAAAAATTAAAAAGACTTTGGCTAAACTAATAATAATAAAAAAAGGCTCTAAAGCCTTAAATTACCGTACCTACTTGTGCCTAAGAATTTCCTCATGAAAACCATACTTGAGATTTCTCCAAAGGGACAATCCATACTGTCAGTGTTGGTTTAGTATGTGGCTAACAACCCTCAAAGGAAAATATTATTCTACCATGTAAATAGCTATCTTTCGTCTGTATTTCCATAGTAGCCCCTTAATTCCTGACTAAATGGTTTAATTTTCTCCGTTTTTCAGCAATTTCTCAATATATTTGGGTGTTTAATTTTTGGATTTTTTTTTCATTTCTCTTGATTCATTTCACTATAATTATGATTTTTACATTTGATCAGATTTATAGTCAAAACAATTTAACAATTCAAATGAAAATTAAGATTTTTTTTTTTTACCTAGATACATACTGACTCCAATCTTGCAAATGTGAAATCACCCACCCCTAAGTTTTTGCTCTAAATGTCCCTTCCCCAATTTTGATTTATCCTCCCATTTAAACTTTTGTGTACTGCACAGTTTTTATTAGTAAGTACATTGAGCCAATAGATTTTTGCTGGAGTAAAGAAGCAGGATATGGCATTATTGTTGTTGGACATTGTCAGCTTGCAATGTGCAGATCTTTCAAATCTGCAAGTGGGAGGCAGTGCATGCATTATGCTTCACTTTTACCACACATGAAACAGATTTAGCCAGACAGCTGGAGGTTCCTGCTGAGCATGTGTTGTGCATATTTTAGCTCTTGGGAGGATACTGTTCTCTTCATCCTTTGTCTTACTATTTCATGGGAAGCAAAAATTGGAGTATGGGTCAGGCAGTTTGAAGAATTTAACAGGTTTTTTGTTATAGTGCAGGGTATGAACCTGGTGCTGCTGCCTGGTCTACCTTTAACAGCACCCGATTGATAGAAAAGTTTTGTACATACATCTACTGATGCCCCTGGACACATCTTCAGTGATGTTCCTGGAATCATTGTGTGTTTTGGGTCCTTCAACATCATCATACAACCTCCTCCAGGTGACCCAGCTGGGGATGATCATACCCCAGTTTGTATCCAGATGGCTAGCTACTTATGACTCCATGGCTCTCCTCTTTTGAGCCACGGCAATCTTGAGGCCCTTTCTGCTGCCTTGGTGGTACTGTGGATGACTCTCCTCTTCCTCTCTCTCTTGATGCCCAAATATCTGAAGGCTCCTGCTAAAGAACAGGCTGCGAATCCCCTGCATCCAAGGTTGGATATTAATGTTAGGTTACTAGTGCTCTAGTGGTGACACGGTTGCCAGTGGATAGCGCTGTTGCCTCACAGTGAGAAGGTCCTGGGTTTGAACCCCAGGCCATCCCAGGTCCATTCTGTGTGGAGTTTGCATGTATGTTCTCCACGTGTCTGCATGGGTTGCTGCATGGCGGCTGCCCACTGATCCTAGCTACACAGCTAGGATGGGTTAAATGTAGAGAGTAAATTTCCTTTGTATGTACACTACCGTTCAAAAGTTTGGGATCACCCAAACAATTTCGTGTTTTCCATGAAAAGTCACACTTATTCACCACCATATGTTGTGAAATGAATAGAAAATAGAGTCAAGACATTGACAAGGTTAGAAATAATGATTTGTATTTGAAATAAGATTTTTTTTTACATCAAACTTTGCTTTCGTCAAAGAATCCTCCATTTGCAGCAATTACAGCATTGCAGACCTTTGGCATTCTAGCTGTTAATTTGTTGAGGTAATCTGGAGAAATTGCACCCCACGCTTCCAGAAGCAGCTCCCACAAGTTGGATTGGTTGGATGGGCACTTCTTTGAGCAGATTGAGTTTCTGGAGCATCACATTTGTGGGGTCAATTAAACGCTCAAAATGGCCAGAAAAAGAGAACTTTCATCTGAAACTCGACAGTCTATTCTTGTTCTTAGAAATGAAGGCTATTCCATGCGAGAAATTGCTAAGAAATTGAAGATTTCCTACACCGGTGTGTACTACTCCCTTCAGAGGACAGCACAAACAGGCTCTAACCAGAGTAGAAAAAGAAGTGGGAGGCCGCGTTGCACAACTGAGCAAGAAGATAAGTACATTAGAGTCTCTAGTTTGAGAAACAGACGCCTCACAGGTCCCCAACTGGCATCTTCATTAAATAGTACCTGTTAGAGCCTGTTTGTGCTGTCCTCTGAAGGGAGTAGTACACACCGGTGTAGGAAATCTTCAAATTCTTAGCAATTTCTCGCATGGAATAGCCTTCATTTCTAAGAACAAGAATAGACTGTCGAGTTTCAGATGAAAGTTCTCTTTTTCTGGCCATTTTGAGCGTTTAATTGACCCCACAAATGTGATGCTCCAGAAACTCAATCTGCTCAAAGAAGTGCCCATCCAACCAATCCAACTTGTGGGAGCTGCTTCTGGAAGCGTGGGGTGCAATTTCTCCAGATTACCTCAACAAATTAACAGCTAGAATGCCAAAGGTCTGCAATGCTGTAATTGCTGCAAATGGAGGATTCTTTGACGAAAGCAAAGTTTGATGTAAAAAAAATCTTATTTCAAATACAAATCATTATTTCTAACCTTGTCAATGTCTTGACTCTATTTTCTATTCATTTCACAACATATGGTGGTGAATAAGTGTGACTTTTCATGGAAAACACGAAATTGTTTGGGTGATCCCAAACTTTTGAACGGTAGTGTATGTACAAAAATGACTAATAAAGAATATTCTATTCTACTCATTTCTTAGTGGTTTTACCGGGGCAGCCTTACTTGCCCTGATGATCCTTGTTTAAAACTCCCTCTTCAACTCCTGTTCCTATATAGTCACAGCTACCACCTTGACTCCTCCTGTAGCAGCTCCAAAGTTGCCTGCTTCAGCTTTCCTCTCCCTTCCATCGTTCCCATATGTATCAAGTCTGCCTGTACAAATTATTATCTGAAGTGCTCTTGTTACGTCAGTAGTTGTGCTTTTTGCCTTAATCATTGCAGGCAAAAAGAAATACATCCTCAAGGGGACCAATGAAATGTCAAAGAATTGTCAATATATCATATGTTTATTCCTGTGTATCAAGGACTCATGGAAGCCATCATGGAAGAAAAATAATTGTAAACATGTTGAGAAACATTAATGTCAAAACTTAGTGTTAAATGTGCCATGTGTAATATTTCAACATTTTTTAGAATAATATAATTTAGAGATAATAACAGGGTAGGCTTATTTGTACTAACTGAAAAAAAGTAAAATGACTCAGCCCCACTCCCCAGATTTCTCTATTTAGAAACACAGGAGCCAGCACAGCTGTGTTGTTTTTAGTTTTGTTTGAAAACCCTACATCTCAAAAGACTTGGCTTGTGCCTACAGTCCTCATTAAACTATGCAGCGAATGGGGCAGCATGGCTCAGGAGGTATACCGGGTCTTCTAGTAATCGGTAGGTCCCTGGTTCGATCCCCGGCTCCTCCAAAGAGCGTGTCAAAGTGTCCTTGAGCAAGACACGGAACCCCTAACTGCTCCTGATGAGCAGGTTGGTGCCTTGCATGGCAGCCCCCACCATCAGTGTATGAATGTGTGTGTGAATGTGTGACTGTGAGGCATAGATTGTAAAGCGCTTTGAGTGGTCAGTAGACTAGAAAAGTGCTATATAAATGCAGTTCATTTACCATTTACCAGTGAACAATATCTATTGAAGGCATTCAAAAATGCCAGTTGTCAGCAAACATAGTGTATCTGCCCCCTATCTAATTGAATTGTTGTCTTGATTGCTTTAATTTGTTGTAATTCACATTGCTCGGTGTGGGAAGATGGCGGTGTGAACTCATGTTTGCAGCGGCCTCACCCAGTACCGATTATGCAATGTCTTTGTCCACATCTACATCCAAGTTTGTGTCATCTTGTGAAGTTTTTATTTTGATTGCCTATTTCGCTTGGCTGGGAGAGCTGGTGTTGACTCGGCTGAGAGAGCTTGGTGTGTCGTGTCCTGTGGGCCCAGGGACCATGGCCCTGCCTGGAGCTGTGTCCGAAACACAGACCGCGGTCTGACAGGACACAGAAGCAGGGCAGGCTAAGCTAACTGCTAGCCCACAGCCATGCCCAAGAGGGAACACCGAGGTGGTCTGGTGGTGGCCTCTTCTAGCGTCGACTGTGCAATATTTTTGTCTGCGTCTGCATTTGTGTCATCATGTGGAGTGCGGGGGAGGTGTGTCGGGGGTGTCTGGCTGGGGGGCTGGCATTGGGTCGGCTGGGGGGGCCTGGTTTGCCGCTTCCAAGGACCTGCCCGGCGCTGCGCCAAGGGGGAGTACCAAGGGCGGTGTGACAGGATGCGGAAACGGGGCAGGCTAAGCTAACTGCTAGCCCATGCAGACCGGCAGTTCCAAAAGTCATCCTGGCTGGCGTTGGTTCTCTGGACGGAGTTTTTGGACTGCGTTGCAGTGGGTGGACTGTGTTGTTGGCTGTTTGTGTGGGTTTTTTTTCAATTTGTTCTCTGTTTTTATATGTTTTTGGTGGTGTTGTTTTTGGAGGTTTTGGAGACGTGGTTTTGTCTTTTGTGTTGCACTGCTGTGGGCTGGGGGAAATAAAATTTTGTTTCTTTTGTGTGCGTAGTACATGAGATGAAATGACAAATAAATTGTTCCTGGTTACTGATTCCTGCTGAACGACAGACCGGGATTAAAGTAGAATTACACATAAAACCTTTAAAGATCCACATTTCTTGATCAGTCCTCTTCCACCTGTTCTTCTCATTTTATCTTTGGCTGCTATTTCTCGCCTGCTTTTTTCCTAGACCTCTTTGGCTCTTTGCCTGGCCACATTGCAAGTCCACAGAGTGAGATAGCTATAACATATAAAACGTAAAATGGCCACCATCCACAACACTATGTCAGTCTCAAAAATTACCCTTCTGGTATACGTCTCACTCTTAAAAAAAAAATCAATTACATCATTATATTCGTAAGTGTAGTCGGCCAATTTAGAAATGTTGCCGTCCATCAACTAATTGCCTCCACATTCTTAATCTTGCTGGATTTTCATGGCCATTCCTTAATGCAAGATTATCTTGGTTTGCTTGGGTGAAGATTTAAGTGGTTTATTTTATATACTGTATGAATCTGGCAATCTTCTTAGGTAGCGTTTCTGTTCATTTACAATTTTCATCAATATCACTTTGTGTTGTGAGGTTGATTCTAAATACACTGCAGTTGTCTTAATTTAACAACTAGTAGCATTGAATACTGAGAAAATGGCATGAACCAGAAGGGAAACTAGACCATCTGGGGGCTACAGCATCCTCCCTAGGTAATCCAGGATTTTACAACCGAATGAGTGCCAAGCTCATACAGTTGTAGGTGAGATCAAAGCGGCTGTGCTCTCTCTTGCTGCGATCTCAACCACAAGGCACCGAAGCCTTTTGGGTAGAGGTTGGCGTGTCGTGATTAAGTATGACGCTCCAGGGCATGGACATGATGCTGTGGGTTTGAGGAAGTCCGTGCATGCGAGTATGAGAGTACACATGCACACATTTACTATCAGGTGTTAAGTGTGTGTGGTTTTGTGTGTGCGTATCGTGTGCACTATCTGTCAACACAGCAGGGCATTGATGTGTGTGACCTGACCTTATTTGACTCAGCTATAAAAAAAAAGAAAAACACTAGCAAGAGTTTGATCACTGCATAGGGTTGGTAACGTCAGTGGACGGGGACCATTTACTCCTGGCATTTAGGTAAATTTAATCATGCCTGTTCAGTTCAGCAGTAGCCACCATGCAGTTGAGCAGCTTTTTTGTGTTATAATTGTGTTCTTCAGTTGTTTCATCACATCTTTGTCTGCAGTGTGGCTGAATTTTATCTTTTGGTATGAGCAAAACTGCAATGTTGGGTATGACCTTTGTGTTCTAAATATGCTAATATTTAATGGGCTCTTTTATTATTTTGTCTGAAAAACAAAATACAATTTGAGAAGATGTTACACAAGAAAAGCGTACATGCACATCCAGTTATTTTCAAGTTTTAGAGAAAATAACTGACAGATAATTCATGTGCATTATTGCTATGTTATCTTTTTACCTCAGTCAGTCTCAAAGCCTTTTTTACTCACTGTGTTAATGGTCAGTCTTGTAGGCCTGTGTCTTTCCAAATGACCTACCGAGGGATTTGCCAGTCAGCAGATAGTTGGATTAGTCTGAGCTACTCACTATGCTGTGTGCTCTCAACCAAGGAGGTGAAGGTCACTGGATTAGAGATTGCTCTCTCTCTCTCTCGCTCTCTCTCTCTCTCTCTCTCTCTCTCTCTCTCTCTCTCTCTCTCTCTCTCTCTCTCTCTCTCTCCCTTGTCTCTCTCTCTCTACCACCCCCCTCTCTTGCTCTACATCTCTCTCTCCCCCTCCCCCCGTCTCTCTCTCTCTCTATATCTCTCTCTCTCCCCCCCTCTCTCTTGCTCTCTCTCTCTCTCTCTCTCTCTCTCACTCTACCCCCCCACTGGGACAGTGGTCATGCTGAGAGGTACTGGTGTCACTCACTCTGTCGTCACCGACTTGTACCCCTGCTGTTCTTTCTTGGCGACACTTCCTCTTTAGCACTTGGGGCATGGCTCTATACTGGTTGGGAGAACAATTGTCCCTGCACTTTCAGCTGAAGATAAGAGGGGGTTAAACAGAGGGAAATTTAAAATTTCAGCATAAACCCTTTTTTTATTCACAGTGGAATTTAAGTGTTCTTTTTTAAATTCACTTTTGATTGTTTTGGCTGCCGGAGTTCTCCATTTGGTTGTCGTGGAGCTTTAGAAATTCTGAAGAACAGGCATAATTGGCTTGCTTAGATGTTGCATAGAGCCTCTGGTAGGAATGTGCCCAAGTTGGCTCCAATATTGCTAATGCTGTGCATTCAACCGGAGTAATGAAAACGGCTATGGGAACTGGATTTTTGCCTTCAAGTGGACACAGCTTGGAAACCAATCAGCGATAAATGGGATCCTGCAGTCCAATGCATATTGTGTGTTAATTATTCTGCAAGTTTGATATGTCCTTTGTCCACACTGCATCTGACTCGTGTCCTCTAACTGGGGCGGAGAGGGCTGTGTGTAGACTGGTCCACCGTGGACCACGACCTCAAGCGGTGCTAAAGCCTTTAAACCTGGAGCTGCAGGTGTACGTGAAGAAAACGCAAGCCAAGGAAAAACGCAGGTGCAGCTGGGAACCCCGTGTCCTTGTCGCCCCTCTGAACTGGAAACACAATCTTAGTTCGCCTTTTATGTTCTGGTTTATCCGCTGCAATTGTTTTTTCAAGTGGTGTATGGAAAACAAATGAACCCCGGCTAATGCATTTACATTTGAATTGAGACGAAGTAACTCAAGGTTGTGTAAATTTGAACAGGGTACTTTCTTATACTCAAGCTAACAATACTATTTGGAAGATGGCTGGGAAGAATTTGATTAGTAACTTGGTTATTCCAAAAACTGACCATGGGTTCAGTTTTTGCTTGTTACTGTGAATTATCTGCCAGCAAATATACTGAATACCAGATACTAAAAGAAGATTGCAATTACTAATGTCTGCCAAGTATTTAGCAAGTGTAAGGTGATGCATTTTTGTGCCTGAAAATTACTTTACACTTGAAGCGTTTAGTGATCTTCCTTACCAGAGCAAATTACACTGGGTTCAACAGTGAAATACAGTATGTTCAAATTAAATTGCAAGTGCAGTAAGTTAATGATTGTAGCGAAACAAGGATAAAAGCCACAGACAGTGGATATCATATGTTCCTGTGGTTGCCCCCAGAATAAGCATGATAAGGAATCATAAGGTGGAGAAATGAGGCGCAAGGAAGGTGATAGAGGGAATGAAGCAATGTACAAGTGTTAAATACATACAGTGGCAGTGAACCATACCTATATTTGAAAATACTTAAAACTCACACTCTGATCGCTGGATCGAATCCCCATGTTACCTCCGGCTTGGTTGGGCAACCCTACAGACACAATTGGCCATGTCTGCGGGTGGGAAGCCGGATGAGAGAATGTGTCCTGATCGCTGCACTGGCACCTCCTCTGGTCGATCAGGGCGCCTGTTAGAGGGGGAGGGGGAACTGGAGGAATAGGTTGATCCTACCACGCACTACATCCCCCTGGCGAAACTCCTCACTGTCAGGTGAAAAGAAGTGGCTGGTGACTCCACATGTATCGGAGGAGGCATGTGGTGGTCTGCAGCCCACTCCGGATCGGCAGAGAGGGTGGAGCAGTGACTGGGATGGCTCAGAAGAGTGGGGTAATTGGCCAAGTACAATTGGGGAATAAAAAGGGGGGAAAGTGAAAAAAGAAAAAAATACATGTTCTGACAGCATAATAATACTTGACTGTTAAGTAACTTTCAAATTGCTACAAGATGTTTTGTGTTACCAGCACTTTGCATGTAAATGGATAGGCTGTTGGTATTTCCTAATGTGCACTGCACATTTTGGTATCCTCAGGGTAGAAAGAAACAAGACTGTAAGAAAACATTTTGTAGAACAGCCTTCATTAAACTAAACGAGTTGTGAATGGTAAACAGGCTTAAAAAACATACCCTAAATCTGTTTCACTGACCCAACAGTTACCATGGAAACCAAGATATTGCAGCAGTAGGAGGGAAAGCATGCTGATGGCTGACCTGGCTCCTCGCTCCATAGTTGTTACTGGTCTAGCACACATCCCTTCTAATGTAATTCAGTGGACGGGGTACTCATAAACCATGTTCTAACCTTAAAGCATGTTTTAATTTACAATCTTTAGAGGAGTGTCTTTGCAATTTTACTGACTGATTTGGAAAAATAGTTCAGCAATTTGACTTTTCAAAAAACAAAAATAAAACAAAAAATACAAATAAAAACAAACAAATTTGACTTTACTTTTATTGATGATAACACCCACTTAGCATCACTCCAGGTATCAATTGTACCTTAGTTGAATTACTGTGTGGACATGCATATATGTGTATGAATATATTGACCAGCTGATTTTATAGAGAAGGTCTTTATACAGACCTAACAGGACAGCGGAACCACTGAAAGTTGTACTTTCTGTGTCGAAGCCAAGCAGCTTTTG
Organism: Lampris incognitus; assembly: GCF_029633865.1. Classification (NCBI taxonomy): domain Eukaryota; kingdom Metazoa; phylum Chordata; class Actinopteri; order Lampriformes; family Lampridae; genus Lampris; species Lampris incognitus. Next base: position 20,705,743 of record NC_079222.1, read on the forward strand.
TAGTCTCATTTTGCTGTACAAAATATTTCAGCAAAAACGCTTTGGGCCTCTGCATAACTCAGCGCTGAATGGCATGTAGAAAAACAGTGAGTGAGTATGCAACAGTTACCCAAAAGTGTTAACACATTTTTAAAGCGCTCATGCCAAAAAATAAATTATATCTCTGTATCTATGGTAACAGTCAGTTGACATGGCTAGACACACGCTGTTGCTATGGTGATCCTGCCAAAATATCCCTGATTGTGATGATAAGAATTTTACGTTGCTGTTATAATAAATGGCAATTTGACAGAGCTTCTGTCTCTTAGTTAACGTTCAATACGCTGATGTTATTGTCTATCCTCCCTGGTATTTAAATTTGTATGTTTATATGTGTGTTAAGGATGGAGGCCTCGTGCTTGGAATTGGCCTTAGAAGGAGAGAGGCTCTGCAAGGCAGGAGACTTCAAAGGAGGGACAGCATTCTTCGAGGCAGCCGTTCAGGTAGGCACTGAAGACCTGAAGACCCTCAGTGCCATCTACAGCCAGCTTGGCAATGCCTACTTCTACCTGAAGGAGTATGGTAAAGCTCTGGAATACCACAAACATGACCTCACTTTGGCCAGGTGAGGATATTACCTCTAATCCCTTGTTCTATTGAAATTTTGATGTTTTTTTTTTTGTTTTCATGCCCAAGTCAAGGCAGTTACTTTTCAAAGAATGGTTTTCACTGACAGTCATACTTGATGCTTTTGGCTTGCTAAAAGACATCAGTGAAGTTATCCGACTAAATAACTGAGATTTTATTGATTTTATGTTTCATTTTTATTGATATATTTATTTTATTTGTTTGTTTATTTATTTATTATTTTTTGTATTTATCTGTTATTTATTTATTTCCATCCATCCATTATCCAAACCACTTATCCCAAACGGGGTCGTGGGGATGCTGGAGCCTATCCCAGGAGTCACTGGGTGGCAGGTGGGGAGATACCCTGGACAGGCCGCCAGGCCATCACATTTATTGATTTATTTATGTTTATTAAGTTTGAGATTTTATTGAGGCTTTATTTCCATCCATCCATCCACTATCCAAACCGTTTATCCTGCTCTCAGTGTCGCGGAGATGCTGGATCCTATCCCAGCAGTCATTGGGTGGCATTGGCTTTATTTCACCACAACAAAATTGACATCCCATCGTGTGAGGTGGTGTAAAGAATTGAACACTAGCAGAAATGAATTACCACAGACTTGGAAAACTAGAAGCTGGTGAATCACACCACTAAAAATTATAAGTGTAAGAACATTTTAAACCGCAGCAAAGAAAAATATGAATTGACCAATGTTTAAATATGTTTATCACAACATGCCATAGTATGAAATAATATAATGGGTCATTTGGCACAGAGGTTACCTCGGAGGAAAAAAAAGTGAGGGGGGTCTTTCATAGTATGGAGTGATCAACGACCGGTTTGATAATTAGCTCTTACGGCAAATCCTATCCTCTCAGAGATTAAAGGGGCTGGAGCTCTGGCAGAGATGCGATTAAAGACCCAAGAAGGCTTTACTCTGTCCAAGTTCAAGCTGGGCCACTCAAACCTACTGCAAGCAACGAAGATGCCCACATAAATATCTGTCTTACAGAATCCCCAAAAAATATCAAATGTTTTGGGGCGTCCGGGTGGCGTGGCCGTCTATTCCATTGCCTATCAACGTGGGAATCACTGGTTTGATTCCCCGTGTTACCTCCGACTTGGTCGGGTGTCCCTACGGACACAATTTCCCTGTCTGTGGGTGGGAAGCTGGATGTGGGTATGTGTTCTGGTCGCTGCACTGGTGCCTCCTTTGGTCAGTCGGGGTGCCTGATCGGAGGGGGAGTGGGAACTGGGGGTGAATAGCGTGACCTCCTGGCGAAACTCCCCACTGTCAGGTGAAAAGAAGCGGCTGGCGACTCCACATGTATCGGAGGAGGCATGTGGTAGTCTGCAGCCCTCCCCAGATCGACAGAAGGAGTGGAGCAGCGACTGGGACGGCACAGAAGAGTGGACTAATTGGCCAGATACAACTGGGAGAAAAAGGTAGAAAAAGAAATCCAAAAAAATTGTTGTTTTTTTTTTCCTAGATAAATGAATCGGCATAGAAAGAACTTCCATTTGCAGACTACTGACTGTCAGTGTAGAATCTTAGATGCAGATGCAGTTGGTTGCTCTTGCAGCTCAGAGTACCATCAAACATAATGAGTTTCTTGTATTTTGCAGGACAATAGGAGACAGAATAGGAGAGGGAAAAGCCAGTGGCAACCTAGGCAACACATTAAAGGTGTTGGGGCGCTTTGATGAAGCGGTTGTCTGCTGCCAGAGACATCTGGACATCTCTCAAGAGCAGGGCGACAAGGTAACACACACAGTGCGCACACTTAGGCACAGAAACACTCATGTGTAGAAAGACTGTCAACACAATTTAGTCCTTCACGTCTATTGAGTTGTCTGTATCTAACTTTTTACTTTTCTCCCTTGTGCCATCAATCTTGATGACTTTAAGGTGGGGGAGGCTCGAGCGCTGTATAACATAGGAAATGTGTTCCATGCTAAAGGGAAGCAGCAGCTGTGGGGCTGCACCCAGGAACCCGGAGACCTGCCGCCGGATGTCAGGGACACACTTCAAAGAGCTACTGGCTTTTATGAGTAATTATAATTGATAATATGCAGTACAAGAACACACACACACACACACACACACACACATAAATATATCATTTTTTTGTGTGCACATGCATGCGCTTGTGTGTACTTTGTATTTGCATGTGTCATCTCTCTGTCTCTCTCTCACACTGTCTCTCTCTGTCTCTCTCCCTCTCTCTCTCTCTCTCTCTCTCTCTCTCTCTCTCTCTCTCTCTCTCTCTCTCTCTCTCTCTCTCTCTCTCTCTCTCTCTCTCTCTCACACACACACTCACACAAACTGCATGGGGCTGATATCTAGGGCATAATAAATTCCACTCGCTGCGAACAGTATGTAATTAACATGAATGTGTGAAGGTGCCCGTGATAATAAAACAGGCTTGACTGCATATTGGAAGAGGAAAAAAATAGCGTGCAACTGTATTAACAGCAAAAGGCAAATGCAAGTGTCCACAAACCCCATGAGTTTACATGGTACATAATTGTTTGGTATGACAACTGTATGAAAGACCATGGCCCACGTCAGCATGCTTTACTGCCTGCAAGCTATAAACTAAAGCACGTGTTATTTTAGTCTCCACATTAGGGTAAGATATCTGTGAATGTTCTCATTCATCCAGGTCATGGTTATCCAAAGGAATTGAATCAAGTGTAACTGGACTTGGTATATATCCGTGACGACGTTTCGCCTCTCATCCAAGAGGCTTCATCAGTTCGTGCCTTTCCGACTAGACCAAGCTAGTCAGGCTAGCTTGGCACGAACTGGGGAAGCCTCTTGGATGAGAGGCGAAACGTCTTCACGGATATATACCAAGTCCAGTTACACTTGATTCAATTCCTTTGGATACACATTAGGGTAAAATCACACCTCACACTGGACTACCATGTTTGCTCGGAACTTTGAATAGTCTCTGATAAGAGAGCTGTTGATAGCTAAAATATTCATTCCACTAAATGATACAGTTAGGTTTGCATATTTACACCTCTGTGCCACATTACTTAGTGTAACTTCATTTGGCAGTTACAAGGGGATCTTCTGGCTAAGTTTATCTGTTCATGTCTGTGCAGAATGAACCTGTGTTTGGTCAAAGAACTCGGTGACCGAGCTGCTCAGGGGAGGGCCTTCGGTAACTTAGGGAACACCCACTACCTGCTCGGAAACTTCGTTGAAGCGATCAAGTTTCACCGCCAAGTAAGAAACCTGTTTCTGTTCAATAATATCATATTTGCATGACTGTTATGCATATTTAGAGGTAGGTACAAGTGCCATTTAAGGAGTGAAGTTCTTCAGCCATTGGTTGGGCTTCGCCGGCTTTAAGAAACACAGTGATTTCCCTTCCTTAATGCTGCTTTAAAGTATGCTTAGGGCTGCTAGATTTGTTGAGCTGATGACGGTGTTCTGCTATTCACAGCGACTCTCTATTGCCAAAGAATTTGGCGACAAAGCAGCAGAGAGGCGAGCCTACAGTAATCTTGGAAATGCTCTGATATTCCTAGGCCAGTTCAACACAGCGACAGAGTACTACAGGTGAGGGGAGAGACATCTTGTGGAGGAAAGACGGAAGAACTTGTGGTGAGGAGAGAAAATGTGATTGAGAGGGTGTATTAAATACCAGATCGGATCAAATTTGATAGGAAGCTTAATAAGTTGACACTTAAATTTATAATCCTGAAATTTACATGTAAACAAATGTCGTTTTTGATACTTCCAAATTGCTGCCACATTTAAAGACAACAGCTTAATCAAGAATGTCCAAATCTGGGTAGTGGAGCAGTCTATTCCATTGCCAACCTACACGGGGATCGCCGGTTTGAATCCCCGTGTTGCCTCCAGCTTGTTCAGGCGTCCCTCCAGACACAATTGCCCATGTCTGTGGGTGGGAAGCCGGATGTGGGTATGTGTCCTGATCACCGCACTAGCGCCTCCTCTGGTCAGTCGGGGTGCCTGTTCGAGGGGGAGGGGGAACTGGGGGGAATAGCGTGATCCTCCCATGGGCTGCATCCCGCTGGTGAAACTCCTCGCTGTCGGGTGAAAAGCAGTGGCTGGCGACTCCACATGTATTGGAGGATGTGGTAGTCTGCAACCCTCCCCGGATCAGCGGATGGGGTGGAGCAGCAACCAGGACGGCTCGGAAGAGTGGGGTAATTGGCCAGATACAATTGGGGGGAAGAAGGGGAAAAATTCCCAAAAAAAAAAGAATGTCCAAATCGTGAACTCTTGTAGTGATGGTTACTGTCAAGTCAGACTCTCCCTAAGAAAAAGACGGTGCATTGCCTTCTTCATCTTCAGCATGGCAGAGAAGTGATAAAGATGAAGGGTAGGAGTGGTGAGTTTAAAGAGGAAGCTAAGGTGTTTGTTAGCATGCTGATGTGGCAGAACAACCTTTGAAAAGACTTTTACCAAAAAGTTGTAGGTAAACCCCATTTTCAATCATGTTTTTATTCATATGACATCGTTAATGGTGCTCGTTATTTCAATATTTGTGGATTATTTTTTTTCGTCAAATTTGACAGCGATAGAGAATATCAAAATGTGTTTGTATGTAAATCTCCTGGACAGGGTTGCTCCAGTCATCACTAAATCTTTCCCTACATTTGTGTTTAAAGTCTTTATTGGAGTGTTGGTTTTAACTAGCAACATGTCAAGTAGTGATTTAATAATTTGGGTTGCAATGTTCAAACACAATGTCGTAGCTAGTGAAGCCTTAGTTATGGGTAGCTCTTCTACTCGACAAATATCAAAACTGCAAGCCATTTTAACGTATACTAGAGTGACCGGATTCACAATTACAGATATCTATAATTTTTTTACAACTAGTTGTAATTGTTATTCTGATTTTGACTTGTAAAATTTAAGTTACTTTTGCCATTAGGTTGTACATATCCAATTAAAGATACAATTCGGTTTTGAGTACCTGCAATGTGAATAACAGATATTTTCATTGAAATTATGGCTAGTTGTAACCCGAATGGGAAATAGCTTCACTTTAGTTCTGACTACTCATAATTTCAATTAAATATTTTTTTAATTGGGGGCATCCGGGTGGCGTGGCGGTATATTCCGTTGCCTACAAACACAGGGATCGGCGGTTCGAATCCCCGTTTTACCTCCAGGTTGGTCAGGCGTCCCTAAAGTCACAATTGGCCGTGTCTGCAGGTGGGAAGCTGGATGTGGGTATGTGTCCTTGTCGCTGCACTAGCGCCTCCTCTGGTCGGTCGGGGCGCCTGTTTGGGGGGATGGGGGACTGGGAGAGTAAAACCTACCCTGATAGGAGTTTCAACACCTTTCCATTGACTGACTGTCTCACACCGTAGGTCATTATTTTATTAGCAATTTACTTGAGTGCAAAATAAAAATCTCCCAACTGTACTGGTTTGGTATTTTTTTGGCTCAAAAGAAGCCCACCCATGCGGAAATGGGTGGGATGGTGCAGCTGGGGTTGTGTTGATGCAGATCTGTTGACACAGTACCATATTGGTGTCCATTTTGGCTTGAACTTGCACTTACACCTCTGCTGGCTCAGACCATGTCTTAAGTGCAGACGCAGATGCTAGGAGCTATTTTCTGCACAGAAAAAGCTCCTAGCATCTGCGTCCAGTTGAGGAAGCATGGAAACATCTATCCAAATGTGTTTTAATGGATGTTAGCCTATGCATTTCAACCCATTGAACTAAATATTTAAACCAATAGGAACAACTAACAGAATGCCATGTTCTGAACAAGTTAAACAGAGAAAAAAAATGGCTATGTGGCTGTTGAATTTGATGTGAATCAGAGAGTTTGTCCTCATCATGACACACACAAAATTCAACCTAACTTGGCAAATTGAGTATCTGTCTAGACAGATGTGTCCACTAGGACAACAGTCTACACTAATATCTGACATCTGGTATCCTGTGGGTCCTGTGAGCCGGGAGTTCATTCTGCTGTCAATCCAGTGAAGAGGATGGGAGATTTGTTTTCCTACTGTGTCACAGAATTGCAATATGAGTAAATTTATAAGTTCTGTCAGTCAGGCTGTTTAATGGTCACCTACTTGCATACTGCTTCAAATTATCTATATTTTGTTTTGTTACAATCTGTAGGAATGAAGTATATATATATATATATATATATATATATATATATATATATATGGAAAACGGTGGCATTACAAGGAAATTATTAACCGCCGCCGGATTTCATACATCCAAGTTGATCGAAGAGTAAGGCAGGGTGATTCTGGTAGGCTTTCGTCCTCAATCATCACGAAAATGACAATACGTTGCACCACAGTGCATTTACAGGGTATGAGAGGCGCTGATTTGATTGGCCAAGTAGAAGCCCGCCTCAAATCTCCCTGCTTATAATGTGTCCACCCTAACCCAACCGCTTTATCAACTGTGCCAGGGCTGCGCTTGCATCTCAGGTCACCAAATTACAAAAAATACATTTGCCATGCCCATATGTACCTGTGCTTGCACTTGCATCTGCACCTGGTTTCATGATAATAGAGCTCTTTATATGAAATCGTCTTGCCATACACCTGCCTCGTGAGGCGATGTCTGACAAAGATGTCCTCATTGTTTGATAAGTCAAGGGGATGCAGTCATGTAAGACCAGCCGACAACTAATATATTTTTCATTTTCAAGTGATAGTTCAAACCGTTTTCAAGCTGGGCATTGTTACATTTTTAGTTTAAGTTCTAGGTCTTTCTCCCCGTTTTGATAAAATGTTACAGTTCTTCGTCAGCCAGCTGTAACAACGACACCATCAAGCCAGTATGTTTTAGAATTTAATAACTACACAGCAACAGCTCTCAGTAATAACTAGAAAGAATGTTGTAGTACATATTTATTTATTTTCCCCCTTTTGGTCTCCAATTGTATCCGGCCAATTACCCCAGTCTTCCGAGCCGTCCCGGTCGCTGCTCCACCCCCTCTGCCGATCCGGGGAGGGCTGCAGACTACCACATGCCTCCTCCAATACATGTGGAGTCACCAGCTGCTTCTTTTCACCTGACAGTGAGGAGTTTCACCAGGAGGACGTAGCGCGTGGGAGGATCATGTTATTCCCCCCAGTTCCCCCTCCCCATCGAACAGGCGCCCCGACCGACCAGATGAGGCGCTAGTGCAGTGACCAGGACACATACCCACATCCGGCTTCCCACCCACAGACATGGGCAATTTTGTCTGTAGGTAACATGGGGATTCGAACCGGCGATCCCTGTGTTAGTAGGCAACAGAATAGACCACTACGCTACCGGAACGCCTTAGTCCATTTTCATTAAGTGTGGTGTAAATTCTGGCTTGGTAAATATGTGTCAACTAAGCTTGGTAAGGACTCACAACTGGTGCTACCGACCCTGGATACTAGCTTTACCAAAATATCCCTCTTGTCCATTTACTTTCCTACCTCATATTCTTCTTTCAACAGTCTTGTCCCACACCATTTTCTGCCATTTCCTCCACCCGTTCTCTCCTTATCTCATTCTCTCACAACTCCTGCCCCGCTGTGTACAGGAAAACCCTGCAACTGTCTCGGCAGCTGAGGGACCAGGTGATGGAGGCACAGGCGTGTTACAGCCTAGGCAACACCTTCACCTTGTTGCAGCAGTATGAGAGGGCCATAGACTACCACCTTAAGCATCTGATCATAGCCCAGGAGCTTACTGACAGGTGGGACAAGATGTCTGTCAGTGACATGTGCACACACATGCATGCATGTACCAATAAATAAATAAATAAATGCCATCAGGCACAGACCCACACATACAAACACACAGGACAATTTACTCTTTACTAAAACTTTTGTGGTGCCACTTGTGTGTGCGTGTTTGTGTGTGTGTGATTGTGTGTGTGTGTGTGTGTGTGTGTGTGTGTGTGTGTGTGTGTGTGTGTGTGTGTTGCTCAATAGGGTTGGAGAAGGCCGTGCTTGCTGGAGCTTAGGAAATGCTTATGTGTCTTTAGGGAACCACAGACAAGCTCTCCACTATGCCCGGAAGCACCTGGACATCTCAAAAGAGGTAAAGTTATTTTGTGCCTTGTTTGGTATAAAACACATCACCATTGCTAAATGATGCTTTCATTTGACGAGCTCACGTCTCTTTTCCTGTCTTTTCCTTTGTTTTCTTCTCTCCCTCTATTACTCGATCAATTTCTTTCCTGTCTATATCTACATTTGGTTTTGTCTTTCCTGTCCCCTATTGATTAGATTGGCGACAGAAATGGGGAGCTGACAGCCAGGATGAATGTAGAGCAGCTAATGGAGGCGCTTGGCGTCAATGAGAGTGACCTTTCACCCTGCGGCTCAGAGTTTGAGATGCAAGGTGAGAGGAACACAATTCATCTAACTGACATTACTTGGTCACCAGGAGTCATACAAAGTTAATGGAGAAGGAAACACATGGTGGAAAAATACAGTTAGGAAGACGGGTCATGCTATAAACAAACAATTGATGTGAAGCAATGAAAATAGAGTTCATACGTATATCCATCTCCAAAAGTCAGGTTTTAAACAGAATTGCCTCATCAGTGATCATTGTTTCATAAATGCCACCACTGAAACTACTGTCACCAACCAAAGAAATGCCCTCAATTGCTGGCATAAATGCTCTGACATTATGTTGGCTAAACATGTGAAAGCTACACAGTGGGTAGGAATTGGGGCATTATGGGTGTCCGGGTAGCATAGCGGTCTATTCCGTTGCCGCCAACACGGGGAACTCCGGTTCGAATCCCCATGTTAACCTCCAGCTTGGTCGGGCATCCCTACAGACACAATTGGCCGTGTCTGCGGGTGGGAAGTTGGATGTGGGTATGTGTCCTGGTCGCTGCACTAGCGCCGCCTCGGGTCGGTCAGGGCGCCTGTTCGGTGGGGAAGGGGAACTGGGGGGAATAGCATGATCTTCCCATGCCCTACGTCCCCCTGGCGAAACTCCTCACTGTCAAGTGAAAAGAAGCAGCTGGTGACTCCACGTGTCAAAGGAGGCATGTGGTAGTCTGTAGCCCTCCCCGGATCGGCAGAGGGGGTGGAGCAGCGACCAGGACGGCTCGGAAGAGTGGTGTAATTGGTCGGATACAAGTGGGGAGAAAAAGGGGAGGGGGGGAGAATTGGGACATTAGCATTCAGAATCAGATTCAATCAGAAAACTTTATTCATCCCCAAGGGGAAATTGGAAAATTGGGTCCTATTAGAGACACTCACGCTCCAACCTTTCTAATCCTTTTTTTTAAAATTTCCTGCACTAAAGGACATTATCAGTCTAATTTCAGCTTACTCGAAGCCGTCCCAGCCAATTTCCACCATCTTCTGTGCAAAAGTTGTTTTCAGTTTACATATATCGACCCCTCTGTATTGATGAGTGTCACTGGTGGAGTTTCTCAGCAGTGAGCCTATGTGATGCGTCGCTCTCCCAGCAGACTGCATGGCGTCCCCTAGTGGCAATACAGCAGCAAAACAAAAACGATCACAACATTCTCATTAATGATCAGACATGCATGAAACTTTTCTTACAGGCTTTCGTTATTACAAGCTACCAAAAACAAGCTACCAAGCCATGCATGTATTTATGTTGCATTTACTCTTCCTTTAAGGCTACGAAGGTGTATGGACCAGAGCATTTTATATAGTGCTGTAATCTTTGGTCCCTTCACTGTAATTACATGCATTTGAGAGGCCCTCAGAATAACACGTGATTTTTTGCAGAGTAAATAGCATTTGGAAAGCAGGAAAAAGGGGAGACACAAAACAATACTAGAGGAAATGTAAAAGGCAAATAGATTAAAAAATGTTTTTCAGGATTCAGTATAGCTTTGCTTTAATAAGCCTTAGCGCACAAGCAGTAGCACTACCTTATTTTCACTATATTGTGCCCACTCATCACACACTCCCCTAACTGCTCACACACACAAACACACACACACACACACACACACACAGAGGGAGAGAAAGGGATAAAAACATACTTTTCCTTTAACAATTGGGTTTTTAGTGTCAGCGTCTGTAGTTTGTGCATGTTATGTGCCCTCATAAAATGAAAAAGCCCTCACTGGATGCTATAAATGGAATAACACTAGAAACCATTAAACACTGTCATTACAACACTTCAGTTTCACTTAATGGAATCACTACAAATTATAGTTCTTCAGACAATGAGGTGAGCATTGTCACTTACTGATATTACATTGATTTCATTTATATGACTCAAATTGTGTGGGGGGGGGGGTCACACTCCTTCACTTTGAGTACCATTGAAAAGCTTTTTACAGTATATTATGAAAACTGTTTCAAGTGCTTACCATTGTTGTCTTTTAAATCCATTTTGTCATATTTTGTCATATACCTGATATTGTTATGGTTCAGGATCACAGTCTGGAACTTTTAATGCAAGGGTTTCACAAAACAACAATTTGACTTGATAGGTTGCTCATTTTGATACTGGAAAATAATAAAAACATTTAAATGAGTATAAAAAGTGGTTTAAGGAACATATAATTGCTTAAGGATACTGAGAAAGCCCCCTTCAACATTCATCTAAATATTCATAAATGACCCTGAACCCCTAGACAAAACAAAATATTATAATTGGTATGAGAGTCAGGGATTGTGCCTCAGCCAGGAAAATATGCTTGCCCTTGCTGTTACGTGCAATATACAATAACCGTGCAATAACTTTAGATAATTGTACCCTGTGCAATAACTGAACATGTGAACACCCTGCTACACTTTTTCTTAATGCACATTTGCTATATTTTTATTTCTATTTTCTATTTTTCTACCAATGCTCTTGGTCCACCCTGTTTTTATATATAAGTATATATCTTTATTCTATTTAATTTATAGGCACCAACTACTTAGATTTTTTATATATTTTGTATGTTCTCTACAGTTTTTCCATTATATTCTTGCCATTTTGTGTATTTTTAATATTGTGTGCTTTTGGACGATGGGAGTTGTACTTACGCTTTAATTTCCCTTGGGATCAATAAAATATCTATCTATCTATCTATCTATCTATCTATCTATCTATCTATCTATCTATCTATCTATCTATCTATCTATCTATCTGTCTGTCTGTCTGTCTGTCTGTCTGTCTGTCTGTCTGTCTGTCTGTCTGTCTGTCTGTCTGTCTGTCTGTCTGTCTGTCTGTCTGTCTGTCTATCTATCTATCTATCTATCTATCTATCTATCTATCTATCTATCTATCTATCTATCTATCTATCTATCTATCTATCTATCTATCTATCTATCTATCTATCTATCTATCTATCTATCTATCTATCTATCTATCTATCTATCTATCTATCTATCTATCTATCTATCTATCTATCTATCTATCTATCTGTCTATCTATCTGTCTGTCTGTCTGTCTGTCTGTCTGTCTGTCTGTCTGTCTGTCTGTCTATCAATGCCTGTCCAAGTCTAGAATTGTCTGTTCTTTAATGAAAGTTTCCCTACAAACAATTTGCTAGAAAATTAAAATAAACAAAATATAATTCCTCAGAGAGTGACACGAAAAGGTCTAATTGTTATTTTAGGATGGTCATTTTGGTGTTAAGGTTAGATTATATAAATACACTGTGTAATACATTCATGTTTCATCTGCTATCCTATCATTTCTACCATAATAGAGTTTTGCGACTGTAGGTTGTCAACGAAGTTGAATTGTTATTTTTGTTTGTTTTTATGCAAAGCATAAACAACAATACAGTTGTAAAAGTTTGGTAGCAACAGAGAACTTGAGTGTTGAAGTATCTTGATGGACTAGAGTCATGGAATAGCCACACAAATATCCGAAGGTCACTTTAGGCCTCCCTGTGTTCTCCACAGTCCACAGAAAATATCTGGTGGAAGTGTACAAAAGGCATTTAATTTAGTAGGTGTTAATCTAAGGATGAGATAGCCATCTTACAGGCGATGGACTTAAAACTAGATGGAAGTGAGTCTAAATTAGAGAGTAAACAAAGAAAGTGACCAGGATGTCGCCTCGCCTGCTGCCAAATGACTGCTGGGATAGGCTCCAGCATCCCCACAACCCTGAGAACAGGATGGGCGGTTTGGATGTTGGATGGATGGACAAAGAAAGTGTAAATTTACTGTGCAAACTGAACACGTTCTCAGATGGTTGCTTTTGCCTGTCAGTACTGTTTAAAATAAATACTCTATAGCTGGGATGTATAAGCATAGTATACCATTACAAAATATATAAAATGATTACATGATCTACATTCATCCATCCATTATTATTATCATTATTATTATTATTATGACTGCTGGTATATGCTACAGCATCCCTGCGACACTGAGAGCAGGATAAGCAGTTCGGATAATGGATGGATGGATATTATTATTATTATTATTATTATTATATGATTATATGAGCTACATTATGCTGTTTATTCAGTTTCAACATGAACCGAATGGATGACAAAGCACTTGAGAATCTTCATTTTAAGATAGGAAGATGACATCATTTTGGTTTCCCTACATTCAAATTGCCCCTCAGCTCACACAAATGAGAGCAAATCAAAGCTATGTAACACTAAATAAACTTTACAATGTTGTTTAACTCGTCATCTATGGTAGTTCTGTGATGATCGTTTCTGTAAAACCTTCTCCACAAACCAACTCAACCCCAGGTTTTAAAATTCCCTGCTGGAGTAAAGAGCTAGCGCTGTGTTCTTTTTGCAGATCATTGGATGTTTAAATCTTATATTCACACCAAACATCATGTGACCGTCACTTGTATGTATTGTTTGATTTTATTCTGTAGGAGCAAGACCCAAATTCACCAAGAGGAACAGCATGGACAGTGTAGAGTTGTGGAAATACTCCTCAGATAAGGTGAGTTTGTTTGTTTGTTTATTTTTGGTCTTAACACATTTCATTTTGACACTTCCGGGGGAAACCATGGATGAAAGCAGGCACCTATCTCTTCCTGAATATTACTACTACTACTTTCAGTTGCTCCTGTTAGGATTCGCTGCAGTGGCTCATCCATTTCCATCTATTCCTGTCCTCTGCATCTTCCTCTGTCACACCAGCCACCTGCATGTCCTCCCTCACCACATCCATAAACATCCTTTGTCCTTCCTCTTTTCCTCTTCCCTGGCAGTGCCATATTCAGCATCCTTCTCCCAACATACCCAGCATCTCTCCTCCGCACATGTCCAAACCATCTCAATCTTAACTCTCTTGCTTTGTCCCCAAACCATCCAACCTGAGCTGTTCCTTTAATATACTCGTTCCTAATCCTGTCCTTCATCGTCATTCCCAATGAAAATCTTAGCATCTTCAACTCTGCCACCTCCAGCTACGCCTCCTGTCTTTTCGTCAGTGCCACTGTCTCCAAGCCATATAACATAAGCTGGTCTCACACCCTTCCTGAATATTAAATGATCATAAGTCCAAATCTGACAATCTATATACTTTTACAACAGAATGGGGACAGCCAGGATTTGGACAGTATATCCAGGAGATCAAAGAATCAGCTGCTGCAGCCGGGCAAAAGGAAGGGCTATCCTGACAGTCAGTCATCAGATGAGAGACAGTGGTTAGACTCTCCAGTAGATGCTGATGACATCACTTTGCAAGTCCCACCCCCTGTGTCAGTGAGTAGCTTTGTTACCCCAGCAGCTGTTCTTACTAACCCTTTTTTGTTTTTGTTTTATTACTTGTAATTATCTGATTTGATGTGTTACCTCCCCGAGTATCACTACTCCTATTGCTCGCTTGCTTCCTTTCTTCCTTTTAATATTTGAATATGTTTACATTTGAATTTGATGAGTAGTTAAACAAGAAATGTTAGCTACTGAATAACATATGCTGTTAAAACACATATTTAATGGTAATTTCTCAATATGCTAGTCATCAGAAATTGCTAGTTTTCAAAAAACAAGCATTTCGATTACTTTTTAAATCACATCTTCAGCTGGTAAGAAGCACCAACTCAAAGACTTGATTGATATATTACTGTTGGCTTTGCTGACAATAGCAATAGTGTCTCAGCGGCTTGTAATTGCTTAAGGTCCAAATTAAATCTTACAGTTCCTTTGCAGTATTAAAGTGCTCCGCCAGAATGCATTATCCTCAGTCAGCGGCTCAAATTTCCCCTGCATTTCAGATGCCAGCCTCCTTATTCAATCAATGAGCACCCACCTGACAGATATAAGAGCTAAATGGGTTTCGCAAGCCAATATAGTAGTAGGCAGTCTGATACAGGTTGTCATGAAAACCATTAAAGGGATCTTAAATGCTCCTAAATTTGACATGTCATCCACCCCCCCCCCCCCAATTCCTGTTGACGAATCTATCAACAAACTTGTTCACATGACTTCTGGTCAAAAGACAAAAATAAGGGAAAACCAGGTCAGATTCAACACATGTATAATTAAGTATTTGCTTCAGTAAATAATGGTGCAAGGATATTGGGTACAAAATGGATAATTGTCAGATTGGAATTTCATAAAATTGACATAATTTAGAGCTCAGCAAGGAAGCGAGAAAGCCAACAGCTGTTATTGATGGAAAAAACCTGGCGAAATGAAAGTGTATGTTCCATCTTTTTATCTGTTAAATCAAATACACAACACATCTGATCCTATATAATCTGACATTCAGTTAAGCTTTAGTCTATTCCCCCATAAGAGAAGCACAGAGAGAGCTGTCTCTGTTTTTGGCCCCTGTGCCTTTGTGAAAATACAGAGGTTATAATTGCACAGATTTTAATTTAGTTTCTATAGCAACAGTAATGCAATTTAGGGAGGAGAGAACCTCTTCCCCTTTCACATTCACTTTCTTCCAATTGATATTTTTCACACACGCTCACCTTCTCTCTGTCTGGTGCACGGACGCACGCCAGAATCACTTAACCCCCCCCCCCCCCCACACACACACACGATCCCCCTCTCTTTTTATTTTTCTCCCTTGTCATCTTTCCCTACTACTTGGTTGTTCTGCTGCCCCTGTAGTCTGCTTGAGTAATTGGAGAAAACACACTGACGGCAGGAGAGCCACAGAGACAGAGAGGCCAAGGAGAGAGGACATACACTGTAAGAAGACACGGCTGATTATTACTGTCAGGGCAAGGAGATGACAGTCACACAGACCTCTAACTGTTGCTTAATAGGGCCTCAAACATGCCGTTTATTTTTAGAGATGTCAATGAACAGATTTTCTGACTTTCTGAAAAACTCATAGGTGGTAATACACTGGTTGATTTATAGAAAATTGGATGTTACACAACCTTTTTGTGTGTGTGTGTGTGTGTGTGTGTGTGTGTGCATCTTGGAAGGATTGAGTATTGCAATTTTATTTTTGTGATTTACCAACAGACAGGTAGATGTTTTGGGTAGTCGCTTACTCATATCTGCACCCATCCAGCGCTCTGTTTGCTCCCTGCATGTTATGTCCCCTCGCCTATTGTCCCCCCAGCCTTCTCTTTCCTGACAATATGACTGTGATCAGAGACCCCCACCCCACCCGCCCACCTCCACTCCCCCAACTACCTCTCGCTCCCCATAATGACTTGTTTTCCCACAGTGGGGGAACAGGCTACAACTGGGACAAAGATGGCCTGCAGCAGATTGAGAGAGAAAGAGGGGAGGGCAGAGAGAGAGAGAGAGAGAGAGAGAGAGAGAGAGAGAGAGAGAGAGAGAGAGAGAGAGGGGGGAGAGAGAGAGAGCGAGAGAGAGCGAGAGAGAGCGAGAGAGAGAGAGAGAGAGAGAGAGAGAGAGAGAGAGAGAGAGAGAGAGAGAGAGAGAGAGAGAGAGAGAGAGAGAGAGAGAGAGAGAGAGAGAGAGAGAGAGAGAGAGAGAGAGAGAGAGAGAGGGAGGGAGGGAGGATGGTAGAAACCGACAGATAATAGGGAGATAGAGGAGGCAGGGAGAGGAAGGGGGCTTTAGAGGACGGCAGAAGAGAGGAATGGAAAGAGGAGATTGAAAGGGGAAGAGAAGGGTATGTGATTCAGGCGTGTGGACATAGCAAGAGGTGAAAGTGCTTGGATAGAAACGAGACAGAATAGGAGAGAGTTGCCTGTGGTAAGACTCTTCACTTATTTTTTTAACAATATAACAATAAGAATACTAGATGTACTCAGTGTGAATCTCTTTAAAATTAATTTGTCCTTCTGTGCATTTCCCTCTGCCTTACAGGGGGTCAACACACATTTTGCCTTGATTCAGAGCTTTTAGGACAAATAATAAAACTGTCTTTTTGCGCTAAACTATTTGAATTTTCCAAATAAAAGTCCTAACAGCAGAAAAGTTTAATCTGAGAATTTGAATTTAGGCTGGCTGTCTATGCTGACCTACTTCACTATCATGGTGCACACAATGCTAGCTTGCTTGTATCTAGTAGTATTCTAGTAGAGCGTTATCTTCATCATCGGTGCCACATAGGCATAGCTTTGACAGGTGTATTATTAGTGGGGCTGGTTGTGTTAAGGTGGGGGATGGAAGCGTTGTTCAAGGGCTATAGTCAAAGCTCTTTCATCAGCCACTATTGATCTGTGATGCCTCCTTTGGTTCTTTTCCTTTGATACGCTGGTCTGTCTTCTATTCACTTACATACATTTCGGTTGTTGATCATTTCGCCTGTAGTTGGTTGACTTTGATAGTCCTGTGGGCTGCAGACTGGAAGTGGTGTATAGGATGTAACGTTTGATTAGTTTTATCATTGAATGCCAACAAAACTTAGCGGATTCAGTTAAACATTGTCTGTTCTAAACAAATTTGGTTTGTTGAATGAAATGAGGGTAATATTCAGTAACGGTTTTAATTAAATGCATGTAATAAGTGTTAGTTAATAGATAATAAGGCCCTAATAAGTCCTTATAAAATACTTATTAACATTATTATGTGTGAATAAGAGTATAATAAGTGGCATATAATAGGTGGACTATCAAAGTTATTTTAATAACTTTTAATAGCAATGGTCCTTAGATGATACTTGCAAAGTGTCATGCAGATTGGATTTACAACTTAAGACGAGTGTGAAAAAGTATTTTTGGATATTTTTCAAGTGCCACTTAGGGGCCGATAACATGTTTATGATGCTATTATTAACACATATAGTCCTATACGCATGGGCCTTATTACTATTAACTTAAACTTATTACATGCACTTAATATAAAGCATTACCTAATATTCATTATTTAATGGGACATGCTCTTTTCTTGACAACCTTTAGTATTTATAAAATATTCATGTTTTCACTTGAACTCATTCCTTTCTTAGTTGAACAAATTATGTTTTCTCTTTATTCCTTATTCATCATCTTAATTCATTATGTTTACATTCTAGGTCATTATATGTGCACTCAGTTACATATATGCTCAATTCATGATTTATTATTTGTTGTTTCAGTTTTCAGCAATTAAATGTAAAATCAATTTTAGGCTTTATGGCTTCACCATGTCTAATATTAGGCACATTTAAAATAATAAAGACATTTTAATTATATAATATATTATATATCATATCATATATTGCAATTATAATATGTCATAATATGTTATGATATAATATAATGTATACAATTGTGTTCTCCGCAAATAGATTACAGGGAGGAGATTTTACACTAGTCTCGGAGGATCAAGTGTCAGAGAAATACAACATATCTTTTGGTGCTGAACAAGGAAGCTGTATTGGTCCCCTATTTTTCTTGCTATACATGTTTCCCTTAGGTGATGTTGTCAGAGAACACAATGTTAGCTTCCATAGCTATTGCTATGATATACAATGATGTATTTCCATTGAGCCAAATGATACCAACGCCTTAAGTTTTCTGTTTAAGTACTGACTGGTGTAATTTCAATTTAAATATTTGGATATGCTGTTTTGTGTTGCTGATTGCTGTAACTTGTCGTTTTAAAGATGAGTTGGTGACTCCCAGGAAACATCAGTTGCTACTCCCTGATGATTTTACAGGCGACTAGGCATTGCACTTTATTGAGAATGGGTTTTTATTTTTAAATTCTTATATTAGTAAGAGACTGTACCACCTTGAATATGTAGGCCAAGGTATTCTCCTCAAGGATGTTCATCCCATGTGAGTTAGTCAGATTAGTCTTTTCATTGCCACAAGTTGGCAATCTTAGAAAACTTAATTAAGCACTATATATCATAATTCAAAATATGATAACTCATGAAACCCCAAGAAATATATTCCTCAAGCACTAGGGACATTTGTAATACATTTGGCATTGTGAAAGTTACCTCAATACGAAATTAGTTTCCATGTTTGCTTATGCCCTTGTTTTTGTATGATGTGTTGTGAAACAGTGCATATCATTTGAAGTGATCAGTATAAAACTTTTAAAATCATAAAAGAAGGTCCAATTTACAGCTGTTGGCATGATCAAGGTAATCCAAAATATATTGTGAGGTATGCTTAGCAATGTGATCACAAATAAATTGTGAACCAGCAGATAAACAGGATATCAGGAGACACATAATTGTCTGTATGCCTGTGTATTGGTTATTTTTAGCTGAGAGTAATATTTTTTTTTTCTCTACAAATGTTGCTTATGTTTCAGAAGCTAGGTCGTGACGCCTCTGATGAAGACTGCTTCTTTGACCTCCTCAGCAAGTTTCAGAGCAGTCGCATGGACGATCAGCGCTGCAATCTTGATGAACCACAGAATGGAGACAATGGAGAAGGTGCTACTGACTCCATGCAATCTCTAAACGAGATGATAGGTTAGTTCGAAACTTAGTATCATGATAGTGCCTTAGAGCACAAGCTGAAACAATACTAACTTTGTAGTCTTTTTTTAAGGGTTATTTTAAGATCATCTGTGCCCCAAGAGATTTCCACTAGCCTTCAGTTGTTTTTATTTTATTTACGAGAACAAAGTTGCACAGATTATTAGGCAAATTTAGCATTTGCTGTGTGACTTCCAAATTAATTTTTAATTTTGTATATCTCAGGGGGCGTCCAGATAGCTTAGTGGTCTATTCCATTGCCTACCAACATGGGGATCGCCGGTTCAAATCCCCATGTTACCTCGGGCTTGGTTGGGCATCCCTACAGACACAACTGGAAGTGACTGGTGGCTCCACATGAATCAGAGGAGGCATGTGGTAGTCTGCAGCCCTACCTCGGATCAGCAGACGGGGTGGAGCAATGACTGGGACGGCTCGGAAGAGTGGGTTAATTGGCCGGATACAATTGGGGACAGAAAGGGGGGAAATTTTTGTTTATGTCTTTGATTCACATCTCTTGACTGATTGAGCTCTTAACTCTCTGTATCATGATATTTTGTACTTAATTCTCTCTCCCAGATCCTGCACTCACCACTTCCCCCCAGACAGAGGAGCTTTTTGATTTGATTGCTAGCTCTCAGAGTCGCCGTCTTGATGACCAACGGGTTAACGTTGGGAACCTTCCAGGCTTGAGAATAACCCAGAACAACTTGGGCCACCTGGTGGGTGAAGGGGATACTCAAGAGCCCAGTGATGATTTCTTCAACATGCTCATCAAGTGCCAGGTGACACCAGCCCTTCCAACCAAATAGGTCTTCAGATGTTGAATTGTCTTTCCAAGCATTAGTATTTAAGTTCAAAAAGGCCATACATTATTATTATTTGGGCCTATTATCTCAAGGATTCCAGGTAATTTTCCAGTTTTCTTGATGTAACAAGTTGTTTTCCTATGATCATAAGACGTTGGTATAGGCGCAACTATTAGAGCCTCGTTCTCAAATGACAAGACACTAGTTTAAAAGATGTCTATTATTGGGGGTCTGGGCGGCATGGCGGGTTATTCCATTGCCTACCAACATGGGGATCGCTGGTTCAAATCCCCTTGTTACCTCTGGCTCATTCAGATGTCCCTACAGACATAATTGGCCGTGTCTGTGGGTGGGAAGCTGGATGGGAGTATGTGTCCTGGTCGCTGCACTAGCGCCTCCTCTGGTCAGTTGGGGCACCTGTTCAGGGGGGAGGGTGAACTGGGGGGGGAATAGCGTGATCCTCCCACGTGCTACGTCCACCTGGCTAAACTCCTCACTGTCAGGTGAAAAGAAGTGGCTGGCGACTCCACATGTTTCGGAGGAGGCATGTGGTAGTCTGCAGAACTCCTGGATCGGCAGAGGGGGCGGACCAGCGACCAGGGACAGCTTGGAAGAGCAGGGTAATTGGCCGGATACAATTGGGGGGGGGGTGTCTATTATAGATAAACATATAGTTTATATCTGAAACCCAGTGGTAATTTCTTGGGTTTATTGCTGGTGAAATAACATCTAGACTAGATGACAATAATTGGGTAAAAAGTGAAAGTTTGCTAGATGTATATCACAACAGACTTTCTAGTTGCAGCACAGATAGCACTTAATGTAAGATTACAGCTAGTGCACATATATATTTTATAAAATTAATGTTTAATTTTAGCAGAAGTAACAGCTTTCATATTTCATGTGCAACAATTGCGTCAGCTAAATTCAGGTCAGCTAGACCTACCCTATGACAATTTACAGTGATATTTGAGTCATTAAAGGGAAACATAAGCTGGTCTAAGTATAGCTGTGACACAGACCTCCCTCAACATCTAGATTATGCCTAGTGCACTCAGGTCTGCCTAACAATTGCTGTATATTCAGATAATAGAGGTTATCACGTGATCATTAAAATACAACGTTGCTATGTTGAGATCACAAGAAAAATAAGTCTTGATCTCGAGATAACACGACCAAAAAAATGACAATATTGTGAGCCATCTACAGACCTCCATACATTAACTTTTCAAATTAGGAAAATCATTTAGCTTGCCTTCTTCTCAATTAACATCCAAAGGAAGCTGATTCTAAAGAATCTGTTTTGGGGCAGTCTTGATTGCTATAAATCATGAATACTGAAATGTTCATTGGATATTTTGACAGTTTCAATTGTGGGCTTTTAATGGGGATTTTTTTACATTTTTTTCATTTCACAAACACTCGACTGAAAAAAAAAATCTTAATAGGGTATCCGGGTAGCATAGCGGTCTATTCCATTGCCTACCAACACGGGATTCGCTGGTTCGAATCGCAGTGTTACCTCCAGCTTGGTCGGGCGTCCCTACAGACACAATTGACATGGGAAGCCGGATGTGGGTATGGGTCCTGGTCGCTGCACTAGTGCCTCCTCTGGTCTGCCGGGGCACCTGTTTGGGGGGGAGGGGGAACTTGGGGGAATAGCGTGATCCACCCATGCTCTACGTCCCGCTGGCAAAAATCCTCCCTGTCAGGTGAAAAGAAGCAGCTGGCGAGTCCACATATACCGGAGGAGGTATGTTGTAGTCTGCAGCCCTCCCCGGATTGGCAGAGGTGGTAGAGCAGCGACCGGGATGGCTTGGAGAGTGGGGTGATTGGCCAAATGCAATTGGGGAGAAAAAAAGAGGAAAAATCACCCCCCCCCCCAAAAAAAAGAAAAAAATCTTAATTTCGTTATTTTTTTTCTCCTTCTGTCCACAGTCTTCCAGGATAGATGATCAGCGCTGCTCCCCACCGGAAGCAGGCCCTCATGCCCCCACAGTGCCTGATGAGGATTTCTTCAGTCTAATCCAGAGAGTGCAAGCCAAGCGCATGGATGAACAACGAGTACAGCTGCCCACAGACGACCAGGACAGCCCTTACTTTCCAGATCAAGAGCCACCTGGTCAAGACTCCAGCTAAGACTTGCACATTGTTACTTGACTCTATCTAAAGGACCATACGATAGAGAGAGAAGGAATAAGAAGCGATGAGTTACAATTGGAGAGGAATATCAATGAGGAAATTTACTAGGCTCTTGATGACATGACAAATCCCATGTGCAATAGGTTGTACCTGTCAAATGTTGCTCAATGCATTATGTGTTAAATGCATGTAAATACAACAAGAGATCAAGCAGAATTTAGGCGAGAACACTTGGTTAAGAAGGTCTAAGGTGAAGTTTTGTGCATTTGCATCACTAACAGGCTTAAAAAGATAGACATTTAACCTGTCTAATGCCTTAATCAGCATTTCTCAGACTCAGATTGTATTCTCAAATTTAAGGTGTTGTAGTTCAGAAGCACATGATGAGTGTACAATATGAAGCATTCATGTGGAAAACTGGTATTACTTGTCAAAGCAGTATTTGGGGTTAATCAGTGGTACAACGGAGACCTTTGTTAGAAAACTGCTATAGTCAATAGCAACAATACAAATAACAAATCTTGATTGGATTAACTACTCTAACCTAATTCGGTATAACCAGAAAATAAGTCACCATATATGTTTATTGAGTCCCTTAGGTCAACAAAGAATCACATCAAATCACATTATGTCATATTGTCATTTGTGTTAATAGGTTCACCAGACTAATTAATCTCTAAAATACATTAATATGCCTACACAGTGTGCAGTACCTTATATGTATTGTACAAAATCTCTTAAATAGGTATTTATTTGATTATAGTTATAACGAAACAGTAGAATTAATAGGATTAGAGAATAAAACAATATGAATGGATAATGTTTCCGTTTAAGGTTGCAATATTTAAACTCGGCTGTGTAAGTATTTATGTTTGTGGCCCAAAATGTTCTGAAGAGCCAATGGAAAAACAGTGTTTAATGTCATTTCCCATTCATCTTAGTAACGTTTGATAGAGATGGATGGATGACAGCCTTATTTTAAGACCACATAAAGGCAAAACAAGTGTCAGTTCGTGAAGCATTTGACGCAGAAAATAACGCAAAGCTAAATAACTGCTAGTTCGTAGCTATTAATCTAAGCCTTGTTGTGTTGATTCACTGCCTCCCTGTGGTCGCAAATGTGTACTACATCTCTTAATTGACCGTCAATCTACCTGCTGGGGGTAAGAAGACGTTCTCTGTTCTCAAGTATAACGAAGGATAGGGTTGTAATAATATTGCGCTTCAAGTAGGATGATTTTGAGCACTTTCTTCCTATTTCAGTGACACGCTTTTCTCAGCTGTGTGATATAGGCAAATCCCTTTGGTAACGGTTAGAGTGGTTCATGAAAACAATTAGTGCCTAGTGTATATTCTTGTTCGTTTGTTGTTAACTGGATCTACAGCTGTACTGCTAAGTTCATCTAAAATAAGCGTAGAATAAGAAAATAAACACCTCCATTTTCAAACAGGAATATAGTCATTATACTGTACAGTGCTTCCATTTAAAAGAATTAAAATGCTGTGTCCGCTTTGCAACTTAAATTTAAATAAAAAGAAGTAACATGCACATTTTTTTTTGTACCTAAAAATTAAGGAACTTAAACATTTAGTGTCCTCTGAACCTGGGTGGGCTTCTTCACGGTGGTGGGTCATGGGTACAGAAGCAAGTACATGTTCATGATCCATCCCTGTATTTGTGATAAACAACTTGCAAGTTCCTTCAGTGAATATATCTGTCCCAATTTCATTTCCTGTTCCTCATGGATAATTGTGCTTTGGAACTACTCTGTATGCTTCTAGCTGTCACTGCCACAATATGTACATATATATTTTTTTGTATTTATGTTCCATTTGAGGACATAAAGATGTCCCCCATGCTTTTAATAAAATGTTTCTGATGTTTTATTGGGCTATGTTGTCATGTCATTCTCAAAGATGGTTAAAGAGAAGATATGGTTAGGTAAATGTATGGATTATGTAGATTAATTTGTTGCGACAAGATCCTTATTAATGACAGGACATTACCTCCGTTATCAGATTCATAAAGATTAACAGAAATATTCAATGCTATCACATGGGTGCCAACTCCTACACTAAGAAGGCAAAGAGGAGAAAGGCTAAATCAAGGTGTAGGGTATCCCTTCAGTTGAAACATAATGGCATGCTTTCAACTCTGTCTTTATGTAGAATACATGAAATTATAAAGAATAACTGGCAATGTTTATTTTATTATGCAATTTTACCAACATAGGCCATATCTATTTTGTTGCATGAATTAATTGGCAGCAATGCACTGTGCTGATATCCAAGAGATCCCCTATTCTCTTTCGTAAATTCTTCAGGGTTGTATTCCGTTTCTGTGTGTATTTACTTGGCAAGCCATTCTTATTACATGGTACAAACACCTGCAGTTATGGAAGGACGAACTGTTTTCTGTTTCAATTTGTTTGCTGGGCTAAACTACACAATGATGTGCGGTCAGGGCAAAATAACCATACAGCGAATTCATAACAACATATCAAAATCTCCCTCTAGCTACAAGTGTGCTGTGTTATAACGTATCATTGATATTTTTATTTCCTTGTCCTTTTTAAGTCTTTAAACTTCTAAGGGTGAAACGCCGTATGGCGCACAAGCTCGCATACTTTTTTCAATCGGAAGGGAAGGCTCCGTTTTTTTTCAGGATTGCCTTTTATGTTGTGAATTTCGGAGTTTGCCCATGCGTATTGCGTAGTTTAAGGCGACCCCCCCTTTTTTCCCTCTTCCCAATTGTACTTGGCCGAGGGCCCAAATTTCCAAGGGGGCCCAAAATTATGAGGGAAGGGGGGAAATATGATATAGTTTACAATTATTGTTATTTTATTATTAGCAATTTTTAACATATCAACAATTCCTATGACACACGCCAAGCTAATATATGTCTATCAATCAGGGATATTTATTATGCCATAAAAAGAAATAACACAAACGAAACTGTGGTATCGTTCAATCTAACTCTAAGAACTCCATCTCCCAGAATGCCATACCGGATTTGCGTTTAACTTGAACTGTTAATGGACATTACAGCAGAGAAACAGCATCCACGCAGATTACTACAGAATGCAGTCAGGTGCAGCAAAGCGTAAAAAAAAGAAAACAGGAAGAAGCAGAGGCTGAACGCCAGAGAGGGCCATTTGAATAATATTTGACTCCGGCACGGGTCTCACACCCCCAAGGCCTGAGAGTGCTCCCGCCTCAACGCAAGCCTGTCCACCTCCACCGTTGCCCAGCTCAAGCGCCACGGAAGACCGCCCCCTGGTAGCAATAACGGCGCCGGAGTCACCCCTTACCCCGGATGAGGAAAACTCCGTCGCCCGCGAGCAAGAAGACGTGACTTTGCAGTTGAAGGGCTACGGCAGCGACCCTGCTCAGTGGACAGACGTTAACGAAGAGATAAAAGAATATTTCAGCCGGGAAAAGCCGCAGCAGAACGTCGGAGATTTTAGCGCATCAGAGCGTATTTATGGCGGCAAGAAAAGGCAACTGAAAAACGAACACTTTTTCAGAAGGACACAAAATGGTGAGCCGCGAGCTAGACCGGTTACGTTTGCGAACTATTCAGCAAGAAATCCAGTGGCCTCGCGTCAGGGTAGAATGACTGGAAACATTTCACTTCCCGTTTGTGTGAACATGAAAATTCGGATGATCACCTCAAAGCAATCCTCTGTATGGCTGCACGGTCAGACGGAAATGCTAGAACTGATTGCAGTTGTCCAAGTAGAATCAGAGCGAGAGAGATTATTGGAGAAACGTTCTTAAGCGAGTCGTCAGCCCTGTACAGTTTCTAGCCTCTCGTGGTCTTCCGTTTCGCGGAGAAACCGAACAGCTGTTTTCACTAAACAACACCAATCACCTGGGCTGTTCAGAACTACTAAGTCGCTTCGATCCGTTCCTGTCGGAACACATGGCTAAATATGGACATTGTGGCAGAGGTCATGTGAATTACTTGTCATCACTATCTGATGAATTCATACAGCTTATAAGTGATAAAGGCCTCAAAACTATTGTTGGTGAACTTAAAGCCTGCAAATATTACTCGATTGTTGTGGATCCCCCCCCCCCCGACATATATCCCACACAGACAGATGTAGCTTCGTGGTTAGGTATGCAATGTCTAACTTTTAACTTTAATTCCCATTCACGCCCACACTGGCCAACTTCTCGAGGAGACAGTGCGCTCATTTCTCCAGGAAATCGGCGTTGACATCGGAGATTGTCGAGGTCAAAGCTATGACAATGCAGGTAACATGTCAGGCAAATGCAGTGGCCTCCAGGCAAAGATAAAAAAAAATTGAATCCTCTGGCGGACTATGTCCCATGTTCTGCTCATTCACTCTATTTAATTGGATCTTGTGCAGCTGAGTGTTGCTTTGATGCGGTTTCTTTTTTTTTGATTTTGTGCAGAGTTTGTACAATTTCTTCTCCGTTTCTGCTCACCGATGGGCCATGCTACAAGACCATGTACAGTGTGGCGGTCTGAAACTGAAAAGTCTGTCTGCCACCCGGTGGTCAGCAAGAGCAGATGCGACCAAAGTGCTACGCTTCTGCTATAACCCAATTCAGGAAGCCCGGACTGAAATTGCTAAAGATGAGAAAACTCCCAAAATGACAAATTGAGGCTTACAAGTTAGCTGGAACCATGGACACTTTAGGGACTGCTGTTATGGTTGTATTGTGGGACACAATCCTTCAATTAATGCAACAAGCAAAATACTTCAAAATGTACAGATCTAGTTGGCCAGCCAGCTGTTCAAGGCACTCATCGCCACTGTTTCTGCGATCAGAGGGAACTTTGACAGTTTCGAGGAAGAAGCGAAAAGTTTAACATAGACTGACAGCTACAGCCGACTCCAAGAGGATAAAAACAAAGAAGCCAATGTTTGGAGAACCGGCAGCCGAGGTGAGACTAACGGGACAAGAGGCATTCATCATGGAAACTCGCTTCACAATCTGTGACCGCCTTACCGAGGATTTGAGGAGACGTAATGAAGCTTACGAAGCATTGGACTTAAAATTTGGATTCATATCACAAGTGAACTCTTTAAGCCTTGTGGAGATAACCAAAGCTACCGGTGAGTTGATGCACATTTATCCACAGGACTTTAAATTATGTCATTTTAAGTCCAGTTCTCGGAAACAATGTTACGTCTGCCCCCGAGATGCTGAAGAAGATGAGAGATCTCAGCCTGTCTGATTTTTTCCCCAATGTTGACATTTGTCTTGAGAATGTACCTGTGCATCCCAGTGTCAAACTGCTCAGGGGAAAGATCTTTCTCGGTTCTGAAACGGGTGAAGAATCATCTGAGATCAGCAATGGGCCAGAAAAGACTGAATGCCATTAGTTTATTGGCAATTGAGAACATATTCACATTATCCCTGTCATTTGATGACATTGTCGAGGAATTCTGCATTAGCAAGACACGTCGGAGGCGTTTGTGATCTACCGTCAAATAGGTAAGGCATGGTCAATTACCAGAATTAATTGTTGCCTACTGATTATTTAGCTATTTATGACTTATTTAATTATTGCATTTTTGCGTGCTCTGTCCTTATTCGCCAGCCGTCTGTTGTATTCCATTTACATTTCGTATGTGTGTCACCAAAGTCAACATGTCAAAAACAAATAAATATAGCCAAAGTAAAGAGCGTCAAGGAAGCTTTTTGTTTCTGTTGACAAGCTCCTTCGTCGAGACAATGCAAGCTAAACAGGGATTTTCGAGATCACCGGTCAATGACAGATAGATGATGAGGCACAGTCAAGAGGTTTTTGGTTTAAAAAAAGGCAATGTTTTATTAAATTACATATCGTGCAGCAGCATTTGAACACAGGAAAGCGTTTGAGATATTTCATACATCCTTTCCCAAACTGTCTCCCTCTGGTGGACGTTTTACATCAAAAATGCAGCACTCAGTAGGCTATTATTTCCTCACACAAGCAACCTACCGGGCATTACGTGGTATTAACTGTAGCCTATTGAATACTTATTTCTTACTTATTTGATTATAATGAATGATACTTATTTAACTAGCCAACAATTAATTAATTCTGTTATTGCACTCTGTGCGTGCTCCGTCCATATTCGCCAGCTGTCTGTTATATTGCATTTACTTTTCATGTTGGTGGGGCGTGGGGGTGGGCCCGAAACGGAGACGAGGCCTAGGGCTCATTAACGTTATGATCCGGCCCTGCAATTACCCTGCTCTTTGCATCCGGCTTTCCACCCACAGACATGGCCAATAGTGTCTGTAGAGATGCCTGACCAAACCGGAGATAACACGGGGATTCGAACCACCGACCCCCGTGTTGGTAGGCAGCAGAATAGACCGCTACACTACCTGGGCGCCCAGTTTAAGGCGAAATCAACGGACATGGAAAGGCACAGCTTATGGCGGGAGTGCGAGCCAATCAGAGCCATCAAAGTCACGGCATGTCATGTTACATCACGGAGAGATTCGTGGAGAAGACAATGAAGGTTAGCGATTGATTTTGCGCTTCTATGCTCATGGTAGTGTTAAAAGTAATCTGTAAACTTTTTGTGTTCACATCAAGTTTCATGCCAATGTGTAGTATTACAACATGCTAAGTTGCCTCACTACTTTACTGTTGGCTTGACAGTTACTACAACTCTTATTGAGGGAACCACATATCAGTTGTGTGTTAGCTGTTGCCCTGTTCCCCTTTAGTAACACTGTTTTGAGGGCAAAGTGTGCTTTTGCAAGATAAGTGTAGGATTCTGCATTTTGTGTGTTGAGTTTTGTGATTTGTGTTTAGGGTTTTGAGAAAGTGAGGTAGTCTATCGGGAAATGTGTTTTAAGCAATTGTGAAAAACTGTAAACACACTTCCTTCCTAAAATGGTCTGTCCCTGAGTACCCAGCTTAATTTACACACAATTTCCCAGCAAAAGAAAAAAAAGCAGTTTCCGCAAGTGTGTTGCGCATTTTGTAAATTTACATGTAAGCCATGGCAAATCCAGTACATATTCATATGTAGTCTCGTCACCCAATGACATGACCCAGTACTGCCAGCACTGGGCATGCTGCCACAGTCCTCCCCTTCCATCCAACAGCCTCACATTCTCCCTTTGCCTCTCTCTCCTCTCCTAGTCTCTCCTTTCTCCCTCTTACCCAGAATGCAGTGCAGGTTGAGTAGGCTGAGCTGAGCTATAAAAAGCCGTAGCATGGGGGAGGGAGGGCTGCCGTGCAGCAGGAACGACTGCTCAGACACACACAGGGATCCAGGGACAGCAGCCCCCACACTGGAATCTAGAGCCGCACCGCACGAGAGGTCAGTACAGAGGACAAAGACTCCATAGAGGACGAGAAGGCAGGAGGCTGACGGAGTGGGTCTAATTGTCTAAGGAGCGGAGAATAGAAAGGTCTCAGAGAGAAAGAGAGGGAAATACTGACAGGGAGAATGAGGAAGAGAGGGCAGAGAGAGTGGGCAGGGCTGTTTGACAGGCAGAAGAGCGAGGAGAGAGGAGAGAGTGGTGTGATAAATAGAAAAGCATCTTATCACATTTCTGTGGGTGCTTGTCTCATGTAAAGTATTCAACCGAATATTTTTTAACGACATTGCCAGCTTATCAAACATTTGCACATTGAACATAGTGTGACACAGCCCCGAGATGGGAAATGCACCAGTGGAGTAGATGGAGAGTCATTATGAGTGTCATTCATTCATTCATACTTGGTGACTAATTGGAGCAGAGCATTAAAATAAGTCCATTCGTGTGTCCAGAAATGCATCAAACAAGTTTTTTTCATCCACACTTTGTCAAACGCTAACTAAACACATTTGCATACATTTTATTTGACATTGAAAGCAATTGCTTTGCTGCCACTACAGTTATATTTAAACATGCTTCTCTCCTTGCTATGTGCCTGGCTGTATCAGTTGACATTTTAAACAAGGGTTGCAGGGGCTGTATTGGATATTTGATTCCAGCAATGTCCATTCACAGCTGGCGTGGGGCTGACAGCTATTGATTCCTGTGGATGTCCACATCCACGGACCGAAACCCCGGTGGAATCAAATAAGGGACACACACAAAACATGACTTGTTCAATGAAATGATTGCCACAGCTAACAGTGTGTTCCATTGCTCCCTGCATCCTTCCACAAACAACATAGAATATATTAGCTCACTGACGTCAAAGAGGTCTCCTGTTCTCTCTTAAAGGGGAAGGACCCTTATTGAAACTGTAGAGCAGAGCAGACGCCAACGGTGACCCTTTAACTGGAGGTGTAATAAAGGATCAAGTGCTTACAGCTAAATATTTTGTATTCACTTTGAGAGGCTTTAGAGGTGAGCCACTCGAAACCCCTTTTTCCTCAACGCCTTTTTAGAATGGTTTATATGCCATCCCGGAACAGGTGCAGACTGACCAGGTCTTTTTATAGCTCCACCGCATCCTCAAAAACTCCAGTCACACCTCATGGTGGGACGAAGGGGGTGGGAAGTGCTAATGAATGAATGCGGGAATGGGAGCTGTGAAACATCAAATATGAAGTTATATTACTGGAAAAAGAGTTTGGAAACCACATGGCCCATGTGTTTCTAAGCATGCTTGTATGGTAAACCTGAACGGACTAATTTGTGAACAAGTTACAAACCAGATGTTGGCGGCAAAAGCCAATTTTCTCACGTGTTGGCACACTGCCCAAACAATCAACCACATTAGGCAGCAGGGAAATTAGTTGTGTCGTAAGAGATCCATGCATTTTACAATACTTGAATGGACACATGCAGACAACGTACATATATCCATGTAATCCTGTAACATTACTGAGTGTTGTCTCAAAAGTTCAAGACTGAAAAAAAACAAAACAGTTTAAACAGGTTATTAATTGCCAGATGTTACTAAACATATGGACATTTCTAAAACGGTTCTATTCCCAAAAAAAAGTATTAGAAGGAAGATTTGAGCAGACACGTTATTAAATCAACAAATTGTAATTCCACGTCTATGCATTGCATGTTACTTATATACCATGCTTTGGATTAGCAGTATGTTTGGCTAGTCCTGGTTGGCACCCTTTTAAAACTAGAACAGATTTGGCATGCCAAGGAGTCAGGAGACTTGAGTATGGTACCATAATAGGCCAGGATGAGATTCCAAAAGAAGCTTCGTGCTGAATCAGCCACACGCCTCCAAGTGATATTTACAAAGACCTAAGGGTTACTGGCCCCCAACATAAAACAGCAAACCTGAGAAGCACCAACACCAGTACTGAGGATCATTGCTGAAAAGCAAAAGGAAATAATGAACTAAAATCAAAACTTTGAAATATACTTTATAGGTATGTTTCTAAAACAATCAATGGAGCAACTGTTGACCCTGGTAGCACACAATCAATGGTATGAGTCATACTGTATTTTTAAAAAAAAATCGGTTGTATTAGCTTAAAAACGCCACCAGATGTCGCACTAATTGATTTTGTATCAGTTCACGTGCAGTTCATACATTCTCAATATCTGAGTTTGAAGCCACATCGTCACCTTTCTAGCATTCTAATCCCTTTAATTGCACAATATTGTTATCACTGCATCTAGCTTATGTGTTTTGTCGGTAGATATTTGCAGTGAGCAAACAGTCACATTGTTACACGTTCAACGTTAACCCGTTTACTGTATTTAACACAGTATTGGCAGCGAGTGCAGTTTAATGTCACGTATCCCCCACTGTGGTGTATCTGATGATATTTGGGATCTTCTCTGTTAGATACCTGATCAGGATATGAAGAAGCACATTTGGAGATTATCCTAATAAAACCACTTATAATAAAAGCACAGTGTGAGTGTAAATCCAGTTCCAAACGGTCAGAGTTGATTCTTCTCCTTTTAGTTCATGCAAGTACAAAACAAGGACTCGAAAAGTAGCCATAAATGTAACCTACGTCCAACATCGTGTCTTATCTCATTCTCAGATGAATGCTTGCTGAGTACACGTGTGTGTTACACTAAATGGTTCAACAGCGACTGCATGACTTTCAACCACAATTGCCGAAGGTTCAGCAACTTTTACTTTCTGTTGCAACAGGCAGCCTGTAGCATTTATTCTCAATAGTGCTTCCGCATAACATAGTGCAACACTGCAACAGCCAAACTAAAAAGCATTAAGGAACCAACATTCCTCACTTAACAAAAAAAAAGAGGTTTTGAATCAGCAAGAGCTACCTGAACATGCTTGCAACACTTGGTTACAGATCTGAGAGAAAAGCATTATTTCAGACTGAAACAGTTCAACCAAGTATTGACATGTCGATTTATTTACTTTATTCTATGGTGAATTGCATTATTTCTAAAAGCAATCCTCTAACAAAAGCATATTCACACCACAATATCAAAAGTGATTTTATAATAATAATAATAATACTAAAAAATAAAATAAAAATTATAATAAAACATTACACTCAAGGTCACCTCACATCAGACATAACAAAACAAAGCAGTAAAAAAAACATTAGTGCAATAGACAATAAAATGCAATAAGCATAGATGATATATCAGCAGGAGTTGAAAAAAAATCTTGCATGCTTCTGGTATATAAAAATACCAGAGTGTAATAGTGAAGTCACTATACATCATATAGCCATGCTTAGACAGATGCAGGTTGACAAACTGCAGTATAAGAAAGGCATTAGGAACCAATTTGTAGATTTACATACAAACTATTTCCTAGCATTATTGTCTAATACATTTGCCTTGTATCTGCAATCATCAGATAGCATCACGATTATACATTGTCTCATTGTCTCACTCTTAAACGAATCAGTCTCTTTTACACTATATGCATTTGTTTTCTTTGTTACACATGCAAAGACCGTAAACACCAGTGTTATAGACAAACATGATCGTCATAGACTTCAAAAAAAAAACTGGGGAAAAATTATCTACAAGGATCTGGACTGACAATAAATCTGCGTAAACTCACCTGATCTTGAAAAGGTGACACAATAATCAATACTGAGACAAGAATAAAGACAAAGTTATCAAATTTATGAAAAGACATGTCCACTGCTCCTAGCTAAACAGCTAGCATGGGTTAAATGCAGAGGATGAATCTCCTTATGGGGATTAATAAAATTTATCTTATCTTATCTTATCTTATCTTATCTTATCTTATCTTATGTAGTGTGTGCCCCAAATTAAGAGGTCTTTGCTCAAGTGTGTGAACATTAAAATTAGGGGCCAATAGAGCGAATAATGCACAAGGAAATCACTACAGTATTGTGTACATGTACCTTAAACTTTGTCAGTAAAATTCTCGAGCCAGACCACAAACTTTTACCTTTTCTTGACTAATATCGTCATAGAAGATACTTACCTTTTTTTTTAAACCAAAGAATAATAACATGCTGAGAAGAGAACACCCCTTTAGAAATGCCATGCATTATCAGAACAAGATGGAAAATGGGGAGGGGGGGGTCTATTCCGTTGCCTACCAACACGGGGATCGCAAGTTCGAATCCCCATGTTACCTCCGGCTTGATCGGGCGTCCATACAGACACACTTGGCCGTGTCTGCGGGTGGGAAGCCAGATGTGGGTGTGTGTCCTGGTTGCTGCACTGGCACCTCCTCTGGTCGGTCGGGGCGCCTGTTCTGGGGGGGGGGGGACTGGGGGGAATAGTGTGACCCTCCCACGTGCTACATCCCCCTGGCGAAACTCCTCACTGTCTGGTGAAAAAAAGCATCTGGCGACTGCACATGTAACGGAGGAGGCATGTAGCAGTCTGCAGCCCTCCCGGATCAGCAGAGGGGGTGGAGCAGCGACTGGGATGGCTCGAAAGAGTGGGGTAGTTGGCCATGTACAATTGGGGCAAAAAAGGGAGGGAAAAAAAGATGGAAAATTGGAATAGACTTAATTTTTTGTGGGGGGGGGTTGCCCCGGGGGGGGGTTGCCCCTTTTTCTCCCCTATTGTATTGTACTTGGCCAATTACACCACTCTTCCGAGCCATCCCAATCTCTGCTCCCCTCCACCCCCCTCTGCCTACTAGGGCTGCAGACTACCACATGGCTCCTCCGATACATGTGGAGTCACCAGCCGCTTCTTTTCACCTGACAGTGAGGAGTTTCACCAGGGGGACATAGCGAGTGGGAGGATCATGCTATTCCCCCAGTTCCCCCTCCTCCCGGAACAAGCGCCCAAACCGACCAGAGGAGGCGCTAGTGCAGCGATAAGGACACATATCCACATCCAGCTTCCCACCCAAAGACCGGCCAGTTGTGCCTGTAGGGACTCTTAAATTTGACTTTTGTTTTATACCCTGTACAACCCACTGTAAGCATCCTACCAGACGTGACAGCTAACTTTAGTTAGTACATATTCAAAATTCAATTCTCCACTGTTCTAAAATTGAAGCCTTAAAACCAGACACACCATAATGTCTTGATTTTCATCAGAATTTAATGCTCTGCATACATTTAATCCCTTGATAAGTGAAATATATATTACAAAAACAGAGAATTACAAGCAAGAGTGTCTTCCCACTGGCTACTGGGTTGATTCAGCCATCACTTTGACCCAAATACAAGCTGAACAACACTTTCCTTTGGGATCATTCATTTAGCAGAGGGAAAACCTGTTGAGCCAGTTATTAAAGGCATACACTGTCAACCATGCACTCAGTTTTCAGACTAGTCACATGACGCTGGCATATGTAAGATATCTGCTTACACATGCCATCCGCCTGGACTCACCCTTCCTGCTCCCTGCCTTCTCCAAGATTCCTTACGACAGCTGGAACAGAGCTGCAGAGTGCACAGAATAACTGTAAGGCTGTATTTTTAATTAAAGGCAATACTAAAAACAATAAGCATCTAGTTTCTGTTCAGTTGTTCAGGAAATATAACTGATATAGTGCTTTTATGAGTTGGTCTAAGTGCCATCTGGAAATTAGTGATGGAGTGATAAATTGCTGCTGATGGCTGAAACCAAATGTTTACGTATTAATGATTCATCCCAGATGAATCATAAATGTTAGAAACAGTAATGTTGTCATATATCGGAAGACATGTCCCTCACCACATTGTATTACTTAATCACCCATCAGCACCACTGACTTTA
This sequence comes from Lampris incognitus, assembly GCF_029633865.1. Lineage (NCBI taxonomy): Eukaryota > Metazoa > Chordata > Actinopteri > Lampriformes > Lampridae > Lampris > Lampris incognitus. Next base: position 20,741,130 of record NC_079222.1, read on the forward strand.
ACTGGGGGACAGAAGTCACACAACTAATGTCATAAGAAGTGACAGTATTGTGTGGCTACAGGTGCAATGTTGTCTATGGTTTTAATGCTTTACCATCATAGTCTGAGTTTATTGTGTTATAGCCACGTAATCTTTAAATTCTCTTTGGTATATAATATCTACCTGCCATGGCAATTATTTAATTCTGCTCTGACATTAAATGAGGAGCGAGAAAAAATCTCTTACAGTTTTGCCACAATATAATATAATATAATGAATATAATATAATATAATATGATGTAACGTGATTTAATGTAATGTGATGGCCTGGCGGCCTGTCTAGAATGTCTCCCCGCCTGCTACCCAATGGCTGCTGGGATAGGCTCCAGCGTCCCCTGCGACCCTGAGAGCAGGATAAGCGGTTGGATAATGGATGGATGGATAATATAGTATAATATAGTGCTCATTAACGTGACGCACAAGGGGCATCCCGGTGACTCACCTGGTAGAGTGCGTACCACATAAGGCTGAGTACTTACTGCAGCGGCCTGGGTTCGAATCCGACCTGGGCCCGTTGTTGCATGTCATCCTCTCTCTCTCTCTCTCTCTCTCTCTCTCCCTCCCCCTCTCCTGTGTTTCCTGTCTCGCTATCGCTGTCGAATATAGGCGGGAGATGCCAAAAAATAATCTTAAAAAAAGACGACGCACAAGCCTAGATGCTTGATTGCGCGCCAATCAATACAGTAGTTTATCTTATAGGACAGTTGTCTGTTCTTCCCCTTCTTATTTCATGTCTTCCAGCTCACTTCCCACCAAGGCCATTTCTCTAATTAGTGTATACAGACTTGCTACACTCAGATAGTTTCCCATGAACTCTTCTGCTATCAACCAACAGTCAACAATAGGCCGTTATTTGTTCACATGGGGAAGCCACTTTATAAGACCACCTTTATTCTGTTACACATGGACTTTCAGCATCTATCTAAACAATATAAAATAAAGTTAAACATGGTATAGGTCATACATGGTCAAAGATTAATGAAAGTAAGCAAACATCGGTCCGGGTAGCGTAGCGGTCTATTCTGTTGCCTACCAACACGGCAATCACCGGTTCGAATCCCCATGTTACCTCGGGCGTTCCTATAGACACAATTGGCTGTATCTGTGGGTGGGAAGCCGGATGTGGGTATATGTAGTGGTCGCTGCACTAGCGCCTCCTCTGGTTGGTCAGGGCGCCTGTTTGGGGGGGAGAAGGAACTGGGGGGGGAACAGCTGATCCTACCACACGCTACGTCCGCCTGGTGAAACTCCTCACTGTCAGGTGAAAAGAAGCAGCTGGCGACTCCACATGTATCAGAGGAGGCATGTGGTAGTCTGCAGCCCTCCCCGGATTGGCAGAGGGGGTGGCGCAGCGACCGGGATGGCACGGAAGAGTGGGGTAATTGGCCAAATTCAATTGGGGAGGAAAAGGGGGAAAAATCCCCGCCCCCCCCAAAAAATGTTTTTTATGTATATATATATATATATATATATATATATATATATATATATATATATATATACAAAAGAAAAAGTAAGCAAACCTCATATATGAAATAGTTGGTCCGGCATTGTGTTTATTGTTGTGCTTCTTCACTTAACATCAAAAAATATCATGATAATAATTACAGTAATAACAGATACTGATATGGTATATTAACTGTAATGATGATGACTAGTGCAAGAACAGTGTTTGCCTGTATGAGGTCTGAACTTCAGATAATTTATGGTATTCTTTCAGTATTCACTCAGTACTGAAAGAGATGTGAATACCAAATAGAGACATTTTGCAGCTGAGAAGATGCTGCTATCTGCTGTCACTTTAAGTGAGAATTCTTCCATAATACTTGAGTTTCAGACAGTTTGTCAATATGTGTAAAAAAAACAGGTTTGAGACCCATGCTTTTTTCTTACTGTGCTGTTTTTCTCTTTCTCTCTCTCTTTCAGTTGAAGGAAACACTCACAAGTAACACATCACAATGGCAGGTAAATGTCAAACTGATTAGCTGAGGGCAAAACCACATCACTCTTGACTGCTCAAAACTACAGTACTTTTGTTACAGCTAACCACCTACATTAGAGACAGCCTGTGTGTAAAACAGTGTTATACTGCCCTCTTCTGGTAATTTAGAGTACTGTATCCTTCTCAAGAACATTACTACTGAGGATTAACTGTTTCATTAATTCCCCATTTTGCCCTCACAAAGTAGTCATCGATTAGCAATGTTAAAATATATACTGATTTTTGATATATAATATCTTAAGGTTAAAACACTGTAGTAGGGTGCAGGTTGAGGAGAGCTTGGAGAGGTGGAGGTATTGCACTGGAGAGAAGAGGAATGAAAGTCAGTAGGAGCAAGACAGAATACATATGCGTGAATGAGAGGGGGGGGCAGCAGAATGGTGAGGATGTAAGGAGTAGAGTTGACGAAGGGGTATGAGTTTAAATACTTGGGGTCAACTGTCCAAAGTAACGGGGAGTGCAGAAGAGAGGTGAAGAAGAGAGTGCAGGCAGGGTGGAGCAGAGTGTTAGATGTGATTTGCGACAGAAGGGTACGAGCAAGAGTTAAAGGGAAGGTTTACAAGATGGTTGTGAGACCAACTATGTTATATAGTCTGGAGACAGTGGCACTGATGAAAAGACAGGAGGCTGAGCTGGAGGTGGCAGAGATGAAGATGCTAAGATTTTCAATGGGAGTGACGAAGAAGGACAGGATTAGGAACGGGCATATTAGAGGGGCAGCTCAGATTGGACGGTTTGGAGACAAAACAAGAGAACCAAAATTGAGATGGCTTGGACATGTGTGGAGGAGAGATGCTGGGTATATTGGGAGAAGGATGCTGAAGATGGCGCTGCCAGGGAAGAGGAAAAGAGGAAGGCCAAAGAGGAGGTTCATGGATGTGGTGAGGGAGGACATGCAGGTGGCTGGCGTGACAGAGGAAGATGCAGAGGACAGGAGGAGATGGAAACGGGTGATTTATTATGGTGACCCTTAACGGGATCAGCCGACAGTAGTGGCAGTAGCAGTAGCAGTGTTAGTAGTAGTTGTTCCACCGCTGACACCAGTGTATGTTGTGGCTCCAAAGTCAGACCCGTAGATGGTTTGTAACTACATTCCTTGGTTTGAAAATTATGCTTTTGATTAGAAGAAAGCCTCATTTCAATTTTGTACCTATATATAACATGGAGGAAGACATTGCATTAACAACCTGCTCTGTATATGCTCGTTTCAGACAAAATTAAAGATTCCAAGATCATCTTTGTTGTTGGTGAGTAGAGTTCACATGTCGTACCATCAATGGTGAGACACCATTTAAGATACAGCTTGCATTAGTTGAATATTGCATTACTCTTAACCGTTAACAACAACAATTAGAGACATTTACGTGACAAAATTTTACGTGACAACATGTGCACTTACATTAATGCATGTAAATATGTGTACTTGTGGACATGTGTTAATTGTGTATGTGGAAATGTGCTCCTTTTTAGGTGGGCCTGGCTCTGGTAAGGGCACCCAGTGTGAGAAGGTGGTGGCCAAGTATGGATTCACCCACCTGTCATCTGGGGATCTGCTGCGTGCAGAGGTAGCCTCTGCCTCTGAGAGGGGCAAGCATCTCCAGGCTATCATGCAGAAGGGAGAGCTTGTGCCTTTGGTAAGACAGTGGGACAAAACTAGATCACAAAACCTTATACACATTATACCTATGATCACAACCAAATGACGTTATATTATCTGTACAAATTTAAGGCAAGAAAGATCAAGTATTAAGTTAAGCACTATATGCTTGATTCATTAAATAGTATTTACAATTATCTCAATCACCTCAACTTTAAATGTTCAAACCTATTGGTACGCTTATAGATCATTATTGCATTAATTAATCTGCATGTGTGGTACCAACCTGAGTTTGTGTTACTACACAAATGGAGGAATGATACAAATGTATCGTTCCTCCATTTTACAATACATTTTCCTCTCAATATTTGCCATTGTGATGTTGTTGATTTCAGCAAAGTGTTCGATGTCTCTTTTCAGGACACAGTCTTAGACATGATCAGGGATGCCATGATTGCCAAGGCTGATGTCTCCAAAGGTTTCCTCATTGATGGTTATCCCCGTGAGGTGAAGCAGGGCGAGGAGTTTGAGAAGAAGGTAGGAAAGGGATAGGATGCTAATAATAACAATAACGAACGGTGTCTGGGTAGCGTAGAGGTCTGTTCCGTTGCCAACGAATATGGGGTCGCCGGTTCGAATCCCTGTGTTACCTCCAGCTTGGTCGGGCGTCCCTATAGCCACAATTGGCCGTGTCTTCAGGTGTGAAGCCAGATGTGGGTATGTGTCCTGGTCACTGCACTAGCATCTCCTCTGGTCGGTCAGGGCGCCTGTTCAGGGAGGAGGGTGAACTGGAGGGAATAGCGTGATCCTCCCACGCGCTACGTCCACCTGGTGAAACTCCTCACTGTCAGATGAAAAGAAGTGGCTGACAACTCCACATGTATCAGAGGAGGCATGTGGTAGTCTGCAGCCCTCCCCGGATCGGTAGAGGGGGTGGAGCAGCGACCAGGATGGCTCGGAAGAGTGGGGTAATTGGCTGGATAAAATTACGGAGAAAAAGGGGGGAAAATAATAATAATGATGAAGTTTATTTGTATTGTGCTTTTAAAATCCATATTTGCTTTGTAAAAAAAGATTAAAATGTCATAAAACACCAAAAGAAGAGTTGAAAATGATATAATTACTTGTACTTTCAGAACTCATGGCTTTTGCGTACACAGGGCATGAAAACATTTTTCTAATTCTTTTCATGAAATGTCTCCGTAAAGAAGGAATAGAAGGCAATGTATCTATTCAAATGGCACATTACATAATCTTTTTTCCCCACAACCTTTTTATTGAAATTTTACAATCAAAATATTGTACATACATACATGAAAACAATGTTTATGTTTACATAAAAAGATACAACAACCAACATTCAATAGAGAACAAAGAACGAAAAGAAAGAAAGAAACAAACAAAGAAACAAACAAACATATAGCCAGGCCGCATAGCCAATTAGAAAAAAAAGACACAACTTGTATACTCGGGACAAACTAACAATAGTATATAAAAAATAAATTATAGACTTATGCAGAAAAAATAAAATGGCAAAAAAATAGTTAAGGGAAAAATAGTTAACCTTTTCAGGTTGCCATCACACTTTCAATCCATATTATCGACTTGTTGTAGTGATTTTCTTTCTCTTTTCCCCCACAAAAGATTGGCAAACCCTGCCTGCTGCTGTACATCGACGCAAAAGCAGAGACCATGGTGAAGAGGCTGATGAAGCGTGGTGAGACCAGCGGCCGTGCTGATGACAACGAGGAGACCATCAAGAAACGCCTGGACCTGTACTACAAAGCCACTGAGCCAGTCATTGCCTTCTATGAGGGCAGGGGTATTGTCAGGAAGGTGAGAAGATGAAGCCATGCGGGAAAATATATTATTTACCAAAAGTGTAAAAAATAAAAGCTTGAAAAAATTCTGTCCTGGGCATCCGGGTGGCATGACGGTCTATTCCGTTGCCTACCAACACGGGGATCGCCAGTTCAAATCCTCGTGTTACTTCCGGCTAGGTCGGGCGACCCTACAGACACATTGGCTGTGTCTGCGGGTGGGAAGCCGGATGTGGGTATGTGTCCTGGTCGCTGCACTAGCTCCTCCTCTGGTCGGTTGGGGCGCCTCTTCGGGGGGAGGGAGAACTGGGGGGAATGATCCCCCCACATGCTACATCCCCCTGGTGAAACTCCTCACTGTCAGGTGAAAAGAAGTGGCTAGCGACTCAACATGTATTGGAGGAGGCATGTGGTAGTCTGCAGCCCTCCCTGGATCTGCAGAGGTGGTGGAGCAGCGACCGGGATGGCTCGGAAGAGTGGGGTAATTGGCCAAGTACAATTGGGAGAAAAGGGGGGGGGGATTCTGTCCTATACTGACACGTTCTGTCTCTGTCTCTTGTCACGTAGATTAACTCTGAGCTGCCGGTGGACGAGGTCTTCGGCCAAGTTGCAAAGGCTATCGATGCTCTGTAGTGAAACACCTTGACTGGATGAACTTTGTCTTTGGTTGTTTTTTCTCTGTGTTCATCTCGTGAGAGAACAACAGCAACAATAAGGACAACGATAACAAAAGCAACAATAACAACCTTCCTGGTCATCCTGGTTTATCATGAAAGGCCATAAAGCAAAAGAGATGCCTTAGCTAAATTCCACTCCTAACCCAGCAACACAAATCTGTGGTGCAAGGCTCACCACCATCAATACACATCCATCAGTCTGCTCACGACAATATATCTTAAAATCCATTTGTATGTCCATGCCTATAATTTTTATGTGTGCACATATTCATATGTGTGTAGATGTGAGCATGCAAGTGACATCCTAAATTGATAGGCGCATTCAACATATTTTTTTTATAGTTTTACTCATTCATTACATTATAATCTCCACTGGACCCCAATATACCTGCTTATCCAGGCTTTATCTGACTGAGTTTCCACTAAAGCACACTTCACTGTGGTAAAATTTAGAAGAGGTTCGTGTGATAATGAAAGTAATGAGCAATGCACACAAGCGGCGGGGTGCTAATTTCAGCTGCGAGTAATTACACAAGCCATCGACAGCTCTGCTAACCAAGACACCTGAAAAGCTGAGAACCCATGACACTGAAGTCCAAAAGTACCAAGTCTGCACTTTAACAGCATTTTCATTTTCAATTACCTTCATGCTGCTGTTTACAGAGCCCAGACTCTTCTGGGGGTTGTATGTTATAGATATGTTATAGATATATAGATATGATGTTATAGATATTTGGTTATAAACTCAGCAATGACTAAAAACAACTTTTCTAATGCAGCAGGCATATTGGCAAATCATTGTTGAATATACTTTGCACTGTAATCCACATTGTACTTAATAATGCATTTATATGTATCTAGCAATCAGTTTGGCACATTATTTTCCTTCACACATCACGATGTATAGTATGTAACATATACATGGATATCTGCAGAGGGGTACCTGTAACACTGGGAATATAAGGAATTAAACAATGAGAAATAATGAAACTTCGTTTTGTATTAAATATTGAATTGTCTTAATCATGGGATGGCATGATGGCGCAGTGGTAAACGCGGTTGCCTCACAGCAAGAAGGTCCTGGGTTCGAGCCCCGGGGTACTTCAGCCTTGGGGGTCGTGCTCTGTGTGGAGTTTGCATGTTCTCCCCGTGTGTGCGTGGGTTTCCTCCGGGGGCTCCGGTTTCCTCCCACAGTCCAAAGCAGCCCAGGCTCACGGCAGTTCGTGAAATAGTCACAACATTTATGTGTCCATGGACACAAATTTTCCATTTTTTTTCGTGGCGCTCAGCATGGATTTAAACTCGCTGAGACTCATGGGTAGGCTAACGTAGCCTTCCACTATTGAAATTAACCCTAACCCTAACCCTAAAAGTTATTCACAACATGTTGTCCTCGTTTTTATTTCTTTATTTTAATTTTATCAGTCCGGTGGGCGGGCCGGAAAGGATTCATCGCATGTCGACCTGTGGATATTAAAGACATCTTTAACATTTCTCAACACAAAAAACGAAAGTGTCCTTGATACCTCAACAATTAGACCAGCTAATGTTACGCCCATCCGTTTTCATTAGTTCTCCTTCGATTCTGAGAAATCATGCTTGTTTTGGTCAGTTTCAGTAGTGGAAGGCTAAATTAGCCAACCCATGATCCTCAGCGAATTTACAGTGGCTTGCAAAAGTATTCATGCCCCTTGAACTTTTCCACATTTTATCACGTTTCGACCACAAACATAGATATATTTTATTGGAATTTTATGTGAAAGACCAACACAAAGTGGCACACAATTGTGAAGTACAAAGAAAATTATACATGATTTAAAAAATGTTTTACAAATAAAAAACTGAAAAGTGCAGTGTGCAAAAGTATTCAGCCCCCCCTGAGTCAATACTTTGTGGAACCGCCTTTTGCCGCAATTACAGCTGCAAGTCTTTTGGGGTATGTCTCTACCAGCTTTGCACATCTAGAGACTGAAATTTTTGCCCATTCTTCTTTGCAAAACAGCTCAAGCTCAGTCAGATTAGATGGAGAGCGTTTGTGAACGGCAGTTTTCAGATCTTGGCACAGATTCTCAATTGGATTTAGGTCTGGACTTTGACTGGGCCATTCTAACACATGAATATGTTTTGTTTTAAACCATTCCATTGTAGCCCTGGCTTTATGTTTAGGGTCGTTGTCCTGCTGGAAGGTGAACCTCCGCCCCAGTCTCAAGTCTTTTGCAGACTCCAACAGGTTTTCTTCCAAGATTGCCCTGTATTTGGCTCCATCCATCTTCCCATCAACTCTGACTATCTTCCCTGTCCCTGCTGAAGAGAAGCACCCCCAGAGCATGATGCTGCCATCACCATGTTTGACAGTGGAGATGGTGTGTTCAGAGTGATGCGCGGTGTTAGTTTTCCGCCACACATAGTGTTTTGCATTTAGGCTAAAAAGTTCAATTTTGGTCTCATCTGACCAGAGCACCTTCTTCCACACGTTTGCTGTGTCCCCCACATGGCTTCTGGCAAACTGGAAACAGGACTTCTTATGGTTTTCTTTTAACAATGGCTTTCTTCTTGCCACTCTTCCATAAAGGCCAGATTTGTGCAGTGCACGACCAATGGTTGTCCTGTGGACAGATTCCCCCACCTGAGCTGTGGATCTCTGCAGTTCGTCCAGAGTCACCATGGGCCTCTTGGCTGCATCTCTGATCAGTGCTCTCCTTGTTTGGCCTGTAAGTTTAGGTGGACGGCCGTGTCTTGGTAGGTTTGCAGTTGTGCCATACTCTTTCCATTTCCGGATGATGGATTGAACAGTGCTCCGTGAGATGTTCAAAGCTTGGGAAATCTTTTTATAGCCTACCCCTGCTTTAAACTTCTCCACAACTTTATCCCTGACCTGTCTGGTGTGTTCCTTGGACTTCATGATGCTGTTTGCTCCCCAATATTCTCTTAACAAACCTCTGAGGCCATCACAGAACAGCTGTATTTGTACTGAGATTAGATTACACACAGGTTGACTCTATTTAGTCATTAGGTCAACATTCGATCATTCAGCAATCATCAGGCAACTTCTGAAGGCAATTGGTTGCACTCAGAGAAAAGGGGGCGGAATACTTTTGCACACCGCACTTTTCAGTTTTTTATTTGTAAAAAAATTTAAATCATGTATAATTTTCTTTGTACTTCACAATTGTGTGCCACTTTGTGTTGGTCTTTCACATAAAATTCCAATAAAATATATTTATTTTTGTGGTCGTAACGTGACAAAATGTAGAAAAGTTCAAGGGGTATGAATACTTTTGCAAGCCACTGTAAAAGTCATGCTGAGTGTCACGAAAAAAAAAAGAAGGAAATTCGTGTCCATGGACACGAAATAAATAGATTAAATGCTGTGACCATTTCACGAACTGCCGTGAGACTGGGTAGTCCAAAGACATGTGGGCCAGGTGAATCGGTTGTACTAAATTGTCCCTAGGTGTGTGTGTGTGTGTGGGCCCTGTGATGGTCTGGCGGCCTGTTCAGGCGCCTGCTGCCCTATGACTGCTGGGATAGGCTCCAGCATCCCCGTGACCCTGACTGGGATAAGCGGTTTGGATAACGGATGGATGGATGGTCTTAATCGTTTCATGAAGGGGTATAAGGTGAGGTTCAGCACACATTTGTTTTTTTCAGGCTGGTTGATGAGATGACTGATCGCAGACACGAACCGGAGCAAATGGAAAGTACATAAGCAGATAAGCAAACACTTCTATGTACACACGTGAAATGCTTTCAGACATGTGAAGGAAAGGCTATTCATGCTGCTGTTACAGGGTCAAGGTGGCGTTCCACGTAGACACAACAGGAAACATGACACATTGCTGACATCATTACTCAGGGCTATTCCTGTCATTTTTCCTCTGGGCTCACAATTATCAACGGATCTTTTACTTTACCAATCCCTCGCTCTCTCTCTCTCTCTCCCTCTCTCTCTCTGTCTCTTGCTTTCTGTCTGTCTGTCTGCCTGTCTGCCTGCCTGCCTGCCTGCCTGTCTCTCTCTCTCAATTCAATTTTATTTCAAAGGCCTTAATTGGCAAGAAAGTTTTGAAAAACAATGTTGCCAAAGCCTCTAAGTGCAACTTGTCCAAATATTTGGACAGTACATAATAACACCAATAATGAACATCAACACAACTCTCTCTCTGTCTGTCTGTCTCACTTGCTCTCTCTGTCTGTCTTTCTCACTCTCTCTGTCTCTTGCTCTCTCTCTCTTTCGCTCTCTTTGTCAGTCTGTCTCTCTCTCTTTGTCTCTCTCTCGCTTGCTCTGTCTGTCTGTCTTTCTCTCTCTCTCTCTCTTGGTCTACTTGGTTAAAGGTCAAGTATATCTCTCTCTCTCTCTCTCTCTCTCTCTCTCTCTCTCTCTCTCTCTCTCTCTCTCTCTCTCTCTCTCTCTCTCTCTCTCTCTCTCTCTCTCTCTCTCTCACACACACACACACACACACACACACACTAAACATCCCATTGGTCTCGCAAACACTCTCTAACAGGTATCCGGACTATCCTCCAAGGAACTGTCTGATCATGACTCGGCGCGGTAGGGATGAGGAAGAGGAAAAGTGGTGCTGCAGGGGGACAGGATGTATCCATTGGAAAATCAATCAAGAGAGGGCGTCAGTAAGCACATTCATAAAGCTGGCTGGGATGAGGCTTGAATGCTAGGAATGCTGCCGTCTTATCTAACATGAAGGTAGGCTGCCAAACAAAGGAGAAGGAAGAAGCTTGTAGTGATATTTGTCACGTACGGAGAAGAAAGCGGAAAAGAAAAGATGTGTACAGGAGAGAACACCATGTTTCAAGACCTAACAAAACCTGGAAAATATATATATATATATTTATATCCATCTTATCTAGCTTGTGCTCGACTAGGTTTCCATAAAATTAAATATGATATCACTACACAAAAAGTACTAAGGGAAAGTCCAGTCCAAAAAACAAAAAAGAAAAAAAAATCCTCGAAATTCCAACGGGTACTATGAAAACAGTGACAACACCACAAACCCCCATGTTTGAAAGGCCTTTCATATCTTATCTTAAAAATCAAAGACAGGGGAAAGCACCCTTTTCCATGACAAAATGTTATCCAATTTTGTTCTCTATCTTAATTGGACACCCTATGCAGATGCCTTATCTCAAATCAACATCCCATGCTATTCAATTACGACTTCTTTTCCTGTCTCAGTGGGACATCCAAACTGTCATTTTGAGGTTTAGGACTTGTTTATATTTATCCTTATGCCTATTAGCTTTGAACAGTAAATGCATTTCATTTGAATGCAGCTGACATTGTGTGTGCTCCATGCTTGTGATTGTAACCACCTGTTCGGAGACTAGCAATGACATGGTGCTGAAATGACCCCAAGAAGCCTGCTGCCACATAGCCCAGCTTCTTGCTGTGTGTAGATGTCAATATGAGCTTATTCTGAGGTGTCCAGTCTTCAAAGGTAAAGACTATGAATGGTAAGGGAGCTAGATGCTGCCCCAACCTGCACAGGGAAGACCAGGAATCGAGGTAGCATTGGAGAAGGTGACGACTTATTTTTCAAATGTTGATAAACTCTTGACGGCACGGTGGCGCAGTGGCTAGCGGTCACCTCACAGCAAGAATGTCCTGGGTTCACGCCCCGGGGTAGTCCAGCCTTGGGGGTTGTCCTGGGTCGTCCCCTGTGAGGAGTTTGCATGTTCTCCCTGTGTCTGTGTGGGTTTTCTCCGGGGGCTCCGGTTTCCTCCCACAGCCCAAAGGCATGTAGGAGTCAGGTGAATCGGCCGAACTAAATTGTTCCTAGGTATTTGTGTGTGCGTGTGTGTGTGTGTGGGGCCTTGATGAACTGGTGGCCTGTCCAGGTTGTCTCCCCGCCTGCCGCCCAATGACTGCTGGGACAGGCTCCTGCATCCTTCAACCCTAAGCAGGATAAGCAGCTTGGAGAATGGATGGAATGGGTGATAAACTCTTGGACCTTGGTGAAAATTATCAGGTGGCTTGTGACTTACACAGATCATACTGCCCCACGTACACTTGGAGCAGTGGCTTTATTTTAAAACGTATGAAATTGACCATATCTTGGTTCAAAAAATTGTTTTTTGTGTCTTTTTTTTTTAACAGACAGAAACTGTGCTTAAGGAATGGAGACCCAATGCAAAATTGAACTACAATGACCGCGATGGGGTGTATGTGTGTGTATGTGTGTGTGTGTGTGTGTGGGGGGGGGGGGGTTCGGAGCAAACTTAAATCTAAAATGACTTACGGTCAATGGAGGATTTGCTCAAAACACAAATTATGACTACTTAAGTTATTAACATGAAAGTGTTGTGGGGTTTTTTTTCAAATAGCTAATAATTGCTCTCAAATTGTCAGGCTGACCTGAAAATAATCTTAGAATTTCGTCAATAAATCTATCGACCATGCACACATGCATTAACAGTTATGAGGACAATAGCCATTAAAGGTCTCAGTCCTCGTAGCATCCAGAAGACCAGTGCTACTTGGAATACAAATAAAACCAGCATGCATCTGAAAGTTTTAAATTCCAGTGAGATCATTTTGAAACTGAAACTGACAGAAACAATTGCGAAGGCTTGGATGCATGGCGGAGAAACTTCGGGTGGGAAATGTGAACGTCCTTGAACTTCCTGTGTAGACCTGGCAAAAAAAAAAAAAAGCAATGAGATATAATAATCTCAGCGTTATAATAGCATCTGGGCATCCGGGTAGCATCGAGGTGTATTCCGTTGCCTACCAACATGGGGATCGCCAGTTCGAATCCCTGTGTTACCTCCGGCTTGGTCAGGCGTCCTGACCCTACGCCTACGCCTGGTGACACATACTTGGGTACCAGGACACATACCCATCTCTTGGGTATGTGTCCTGGTGGCTGCACAAGTGCCTCCTCTGGTCTGTCGGGGGTGCCTGTTGGGGGGCGTGGTGACTCGGGGGAACGGCATGATCCTCCCACGCGCTACGTCCCCCTGGCGAAGCTCCTCATTTTCAGGTGAAAAAGAAGCGGCTGGTGACTCCACATGTATAGGAGGAGGCATAGTCTTCCAACCCTACCCGGATTGGCAGAGGGGGTGGAGCAACGACCGCGACAGCTCGGGAGAGTGGGGTAATTGCCCGGATATAATTGGGGAGAAAAGGGGCAGAAAATATCATTTATTAATTTGATACATCAAGGGCCCTATTTACATGAATAAAGGCACAGTGCAAATTGGCACCAACTGCGTGATGCACACAGCACAAGTGTGTGGTGAATGTACTTGTGGTATTTTTGTAGCAGGAGGCTCGCAGTACTCCTTGGATGCATTTGGGATCGGGGTGGCTAGGAGGAATACATCATCAGGAATGGTAGGGGCTGGTGTTAAATGAAACTGAATAAACCTCCTCTTGTCTATTTCTTTGAAAGGAGCATATTCTGTGCCGTAGCACCAATTCGGTGATGGAAGCAACAGATCACAGTTCAGAGCTTTTCACACAAAGGACGTTTCTCCCGAACTAGCGTACCTCTACGGGAAGAGCAGAATTGCCAGCAAAACTTCATATTTATAGATTTAAACCTTAAGAAACGTTCACTTATTTAAACTTTACGATATCACATTTCAATAAACAACAGCAATCGGCAAAAATTAGTTTTCATGGTGGAACTAGCAAAAAAAAAAAAAATCTGATTTGCTAGTTTAGAGGCCACTGATGTCACCAAACAAGATGGTTGGAGAAATCACATCCCTAAAACAGCACTGATATGGCTTGTTAACAGTCTTACTCAATATACCAAGGCGACATTATTTAATTCACCTGAGACGGTCGAAAGAAAGCCAAAGCTCAGAGCTTGAACACTTGAGTGTTTAGGATATATTTAGCAAGGGAAAACCCTCTCAACAACATATTTCAAAATGTGAGCCACTGATCATGAGAATAGTGTTTTATTTCTCTTTGTCTCACTCTGTTAGTCCACTGTCCATTTCTGCAATCACATCTCCTACGGATTACATTGTACATCTCCCCATTTTTCTCCCCAGTTGTACTTTGCCAATTACCCCACCCTTCAAGCGTGTGTGGTCGCCAGCCGCTTCTTTTCACCTGACAGTGAGGAGTTTCGCCAGAGGGACGTAGCACGTGGGAGGGTCACGCTCTTCTCCCCCAGTACCCCCCCCCCCCCAAAACGGACGCCTCGACTGAGCAGAGGAGGCGCTAGTGCAGCGACCAGGACAAACCCACAATCCGGCTTCCCACCTGCAGACACGGCCAATCGTGTCTGAAGGGACGCCCGACCAAGCCAGAGGGAACACGGGGATTCGAACAGGAGATCCCCGTGTTGGTAGGCAACGGGATAGACCGTCGCGCCACCCGGATGCCCAGGGCAGAATGTTTTAAAACTTCTTACATTTTTGATGAATAATCTATTTTCTTGCATGACCTCATCTCCTGACCTTCCTGACAATACCCCTGCCCTCATAGAAGGCAATGGCTGGCTCAAGTCCGGCGATCCCTGTGTTGGTAGGCAATGGAGTAGATTGCTACGCCACCCGGACGCCCATATTCGACAACTATTTTGCAGTAGCAATAACATTTTGCCCAAACGCTGGCCACAATGCATTTTTCTTCAACATATCAGCGATGACCATCTGATTATGTTTGTTATGATGTATCAGAGACATTCATAACAACAGCTTGCAACTGTGTATCCAACGTGTGTCCACACGCAATGTGGATATTTGATATTCTGCATTCAATCTTCACATCTAATTTAGATTTTTTTTTTTTTGCTGGAAAGATAGGCAATCAATTATTCTAATTACACAGGAAACACATTGCTGCTGGGAGAATAATTAAGTAGGCTGGGTTACATCCTAAAGCTCAGAAGCAGTGGCAGATTTGCATTTATGGCATTTATGTTCCAATCACACTAGTCAAGTCACGTTAAACTTTATCTATATAGGACGTTTCATACACAGAGCAACACAATACGCTTTACGTTAAGTGACAATACATCCATCCATCCATTATCCAGACCACTCAACCTGCTCTCAGGGTCATGGGAGACTATCCCAGCAGTCATTGGGAGGCTGGCAGGCAGACACGCTGGACAGGCCCCCAGGCCATCGCAAGGGCCCGCCCACACACACACACACACACACACACACACACACACACACGCACGCACGCACGCACGCACGCACGCACGCACGCACGCACACACACACACAAACAAACAATTTAGTCCAGCCGAATCACCTGACCTACATGTCTTTGGACTGTGGGAGGAAACCAGAGCACCCCGAGGAAACCCACGCAGACACGCAGAGAACATACAAACTCCACACAGAGGATGACCCGGGATGACCCCCAAGGTTGGACTACCCCGGGGCTCGAACCAAGGACCTTCTCACTGTGAAGTGACCGCGCTAACCACTGTGCCACCGTGTCGCCAGTGACAATACAATCGAAACATAATCACATAATCATAAAAGTGCAAATGTAGAAAATAAATATGTAACAGGTGTTAGTGCCGTTATACAGGAATCGGAGCAGAATATAAAATCACACACACACACACACACACACACACACACACACCAAGAACGTAGCCATAGGCTGTTGTGAAAAGTAAGGTTTTTAACCTGCTTTAATAGTATTCAGTGTGGGGGCTTCTCTCAGGTCCTCAGGCAGGGCATTTCATCTACTTGGGGCCTAAATACAAAAGGCAGCTTCCCCAGCTTTAGAGTTAGTTCTAGGGATGATTAAAAGACCACTGCCTTTGGACCTGAGAGTTCTTGCTGATTTGTATCTAATTAGCGTGTCTTTGCAAGGCCGTTTAGAGCTTTGTATACAAGCAACAGAATTTTAAAATTGATTGCAGTTTTGACAGGGAGCCAACGCAGAGCTCTAAGAACAGGTATAATATGTTCATACTTTTTAGTTCTGGTAAGAACATCTGCAGCCACATTTTGAATTAACTGTAGTTGCTGTACAACTGATTTTGGGAGGCCAGTGAATAGACTATTACAGGAGTAGTCTACTTGTCATTAATGCATGGGTTAATTTCTCAGAGTCTGATTTTGATAGAAAGCCTCCTAGTTTTTGAAATGTTTTTTAAGATGGTAAAAAACAGATCTTATGAGATAATGGCCCCGTAATGGACTCGCGGCCTGTCCAGGGAGTCTCCTCACCTGCCGCCCTATGACTGCTGGGATAGGCTCCGACCCTGAGAGCAGGATAAGCAGTTTGGATAATGGATGATGGAATACCCCAGGCAGAAAGGAGGTATGACATAGAAGGATGGGTCCAGTATCATTACCAAACCCTGTTGAAGGCCTACCAGCATGTGGTGGTCCAGGTGCAGAAGCAACAATGGGACAAGAAAGATATGACTCCATATAACACAGCCTGTCCCTATGCTCCCAAGAGAAAGAGTCCCCCTGTGTAACCTCTGGAGACAAGCCCAAGGAAAACTGGCAGCCCACTGGCAGCCCTGCCCCTTGTCATCATTGGCCAAATGGGGCCAATCCAGCTAGCCTACAAAATCTGCGCAGAAAGAAGGAACGGGCCAGAAAAGACTGCCCACCTGAATAATTTGTGGCTGTGATCCCTCAGACCTGACCTCCTCCTTCCTCCAGTCTGACCAAGAGGCAAGTGAGGTAGAACATTTTGAGAATGTAGACATGCCCAGAGCTCCAGCAATAGCCCCCACAGGCAGATCCAGAAAAAGGGCCAATAGCTGCTCCTGATCTAGGGCTAGTAACAGCACCAAACTGGGTGAAGAACCCCCCCCCCCATGTACCGCATACAAACTTAGAAGAAGGTGAGCAAGACATGACTAACATATTCATAAAACAGTAGTAACCAATTGTCACATTACCCTTTAGACATGCTGCGCTAGAAGTTGGTCCACCCAATGATCGGGTCCCCTGGCACAAACAGAGCAATATAGTGTACACAGCTAAGTGCCAGGAGGATTGCCGTGACTTATACATCGGTGAAACTAAACAGATGCTGGCCAAAAGAATGGCACAACACAGGAGAGCTAACACATCAGGCCAGGACTCTGCAGTCTACACCCATCTACAGGCCAGTGGCCACTCTTTCAAAGATGAGGATGTGCACATCCTTGATAGGGAGGAACACTGGTTTGAACAGGGAGTGAAAGAGGTCATCTATGTTAAGAGTGAACGACCATCCCTGAACCGAGGGGGGGGGGGGCTAAGTGTACATCTGTCACCATCTTACAATGCTGTGATCGCAAACATTCCCAAATCCTCTGTCAATAGTACACATAGCCATCGAAATTCTAGTTAATGGTCACACCCATGTTTGCATATGAAACTGGTCATTGGTTTCGGTCGTTATGCAACTGTATTGTGCTGCATTATTTATAAGGGGTGGGAATACCTGCAGTCAGTTTAGACTGAATATGTCATTTAGTTGAATGATGAAATGTATCTGGCAATTAAGGTTGTATCCAGATGGACTGATTCAACCTTCTTTGATACTCATTAGACAGTTTTGCCCCCCAGTTTTGCAGGTCTGATTCTTTGGTGCCAGTTGATTTTGGGAATCAGAAAATGTTTTCACTATATTGCATATAAATGGGCTTGAAAAACAGCATGTTTGTTATTCACACCTGCCCCCTTCGCCCATAGTTTGTTCCATGATGAAATAAAGAAATGTGCCCGGTCCCGCTCATTACAGCAAAGACTTTCCATCTCAGTTGTTATTGCAGCACAGTTTCTACACAGGCACATCTAATCATCCTCATCCCGAAGTGCCCTCGTGGTTGTTTCTTGTTATTCTCCAGCAGGAGCCAGACCAGCAAATTCATGTCTTTGCCTTATCTCCTCCACTGTGTATTTGGGTGCAAAATAGCAGCCTACCGTATCAAACTCGATTAAAATCTGATGAACTGTGTCCTCATTCAATCCTCAAGCTTCTTTGAAGCCATTACTTTCAAATTAGCAAACTCTGCTAGTAGGAGCTCGCAAACTGTTTCTCTCAACTCAGTGAAGCAGTTTCTTAGTCTACACCCTCTGAACATTTAGGGGGAGGCAGCTCCCCACATTGCTCATTGCAGTTATTCAACTCAGAGAAACGGTAGAGATGTATACGTACATCAAAATAAGGTACAACTTGACCAAAATCTTTTTTTTTCATGACAATTCTTTCCAGCGATTACTTTGGGGAGCCACACAAAGACACTTCAAATGTTTGGCATATTTGTTTAATGTTTGCATTGGAGCATCCCTTTAATAGACATATAAGAATTAGCAGGAATAGTGACATTAGTATTGAAATTTCTGGATCACTACACTGGGATACTCTCTTGAAATTCTGAGCAGTTGTTTTATAAAGTAAATATGTCTTTAGATATATTTTTAAATATTTATAAAGTGATGTACTACAACTTAATGTTACTACCAGATAGATATAAGGATATCTACTTATCCTGCCTATATTACTGAGCGAGCTAGCTATCATCTCTTGCATGGCTTAGTTTACTTGAATAACATAAAGAAAATAAATAATGGACACAGATTATAATGCGAGGACACATATTGTATTAGTCTATCATATCTATATTGCTAAAGCCTCTACTACTACTACTACTACTACTACTACTACTACTACTAATACTACTTTCGGCTGCTACCATTAGGGGTCACCACAGTGGATCATCCATTTCCATCTCTTCCCTGGCAGCTTCATATTCAGCATCCCTCTCCCAATAAACCCAGCGTCTCTCCTCCACACGTCCAAGCCATCTCAATCTTGCTGCATTGCTAAAGCCTGATATCTCATATAAAATAAAATGATATAGAGGGTGTAAGAATCTGATATGGCTCATTATATTAACTTAATTCCACCCTTAGAGACTGACTTACAAGTTTGCGGCTTTCATGCTTTTAGCTACAACATCCACTTATCAAGGGATGTGATGGCCTGATGGCCTGTCCAGGGTGTCTCCCCGCCTGCTGCCCAATGACTGCTGGAATAGGCTTCAGCATCCACGTGACCCTGAGAGCAGGATAAGTGGTTCGGATAATGGATGAATGAATGGATCCTTAGAGATGGCAGTGCAGTTTTAACACAATCTTGGAAAGTGAGAGGACGCCTGAGGAGTAGAGAAGAAGTATACTGGTACCGACTTTCAAGAATAAGGTTGATGTGCAGAGCTGTAGTAACTACACAGGTATAAGGTTGGTCAGCCACAGCATGAAGATATGGGAAAGAGTAATAGAAGCTAGGTTAAGAGGAGAAGTAATGATTAGCGAGATGCAGTATGGTTTCACGCCACGAAAGAGCACCACAGATGCACTGTTTGCTTCGAGAATGTTGACGGAGAAGTATAGAGAAGGTCAGAATGAGTTAAACTGTATCTTTGTTGATGTAGAGAAAGCATATGACAGGGTGCCAAGAGAGGCGGTGTGGTATTGTATGAGGAAGTCGGGAGTGGCAGAGAAGTATATATGAGTGGTGCAGGATATGTAGGAGGGCAGTGTGACAGTGGTGAGGTGTGCAGTAGGAATGATGGATGGGTTCAAGGTGTAGGTGGGATTACATCAAGACAGGAGGGTACCAGCAAGAGAGAAAGGGAAGGTTTATAAGATGGTGGTTAGCCCAGCTATGTTGTATGGTTTGAAGATGATGGCACTGATGAAAAGACAGGAGGTGGAATTAGAGGTGGCAGAGTTGCAAAGATGCTAAGATTTTCGGTGGGAGTGAAAAAAAATGGACAGGATTAAGAATGAGTATATTGGAGGGACAGCTCAGGCTGGAGGGTTCGGAGACAAAGCAAGAGAGGCGAGATTGAGATGGTTTGGATATGTACAGAAGACAGATGCTGGATATATTTGGAGAAGGATGCTAACGATGGAGCTGGCAGGTAAGACAAAGAGGAAGGCCAAAGAGAAGGTTTATGGATGTAGTGAGGGAGGACATGCAGGTGGTTAGCATGAGAGAGAAGGATGTAGCGGACAGGAAGAGATGGAAACGAGTGATGTGCTGTGGCAACCCCTAATGGGAGCGGCTGAAAGTAGTAGTAGAAGTAGTAGTAGTAGTAGTAGTAGTAGTAGTCTAAAACCTCCTTAATGGCTGATTAGCGGTCTATAGAATAGTTAGCATGTATGCATCTATGTGTCTATAGAGCAGTTAGCACATGTGTCTTGATTAAAACAACGCTACATTGGCATGCATTTGGGAATTTTAGTTGCAATCCTTTTTTCAAATTCTCAAATGGCAAACCGTTTTGTGCCCCAGGATGTTGGCACAATGGAAAGGGACATGTTGTTTTTTTTTTAAATTACATCCCATATGATCCTAAAAAAGGGAAATAATGGATTACTAAATTAAGAGGAAGTGTGTGCAAGTGGGTGAGTGTAAGAATTAGAGCCACAGAGTGACAACCACTCTGACTCTGCAGATGTCAGGCTTTTTGCTTCAACTGTAGTGTTTTTAACCTTGTGTATTTTAAACAGCTGTTGAGGATGTAAAGTAAGGGTCAGTGATATCTAGTCAATGATATCTAGATAAGGGTCAATGATATTCAGTCTGTTAAGCTTATTACTTTATTGATCAATGTCCTTTTGATTGAAGAGTGTCATGGACTCAAAGGGGTTGAAATTGATACTGGCACCGTTCATTTTGATTCATTTTACATGGCAGCATTCTTGCCAAAAAGGTGGCAGAAATAGGTCAACCGTAAATCTAGTCACGTGACATCCAGAGCTCTGTAGGGATCCACTAATTACCTTTTTACCCTGTCACTAGGGGCAGGCTGACCATCAGGAGTACCGGGCATTGACAATTGGGCCAAGACAACAGAAAATGTAAAAATACAGGTTAAAAAAACCCAACAACAACAACAACAATTTGAAAATCGATTGGTATGTGCCTAAAGGTTGACTGTCCCATAGGGCTGAAGGTATTGGCCCACACTAGTGGGGAGGGGGTGCTTATGTACATCTGATAGGCTATACTCTCCCCCTCCAACAACAGAACATCTCCCTACCTCCGCTTGCCAATTAATTTTGGTCCATGTGGGTCTGTCCCACCCCTTTCGCTTCCCTATTGACTATTGGACACTGCAGATGGTCACTTGAGTGGAGGTATGACATGTCAGACTGGAAACATATTTTGACTCACCAACTAATTTGTGTGTCACATCATGGGTTTCAGTCACGTGGTTTTTGTTGCTATGACCGCCATCTTGAGGACCGCGGTCCCCGGGAAGTTGGAAAGACTGTCCAGAATCGCCCACTTCACCAGAGGAGAAGCAGCGTTATCTGCAAAAAATCGAGTTTTTAGAATTGGATCCTCATCTTCTATCCAAATACCAATTAATCCCATTTCAGTCTGCTATAGATCGTCCTAATTTTACGTTTCACGACGTTTACGTGTACCTCGTCCACAATCCCTCGCCATACTCAGGCGAAGCCCTGAAAGCCTTCAAAAGTCTGTTGATAAATGTCATATTATCATCAGTGCACAGGACACATCTATGAAGCTAGCTAGCCTTGCAACAAGACTGTCTTGTTACAAGGCTATGAAGCTAACGCGGTAGCCAGCTAGCTAACGTTAGCTAGCTAACGTCAGCTACTTACCCGAACCAAAGTGCTCACTGCATAGCCTGGAGTGTTCTGTGGGAATCCAGTGGTCCCTTTTGATGGCTGCGATCCATTTATTTAAACGATCATGGTTTTTAGGCATTCTGTAAAATTGTAATCCATTTGTTTGTGACTTTTTGTGGTCACAACCCACAGCACAACAGATCGAAGGCATCTTGGCATCAGTTGGTCCTCAAGATGGCGGTGTGACGCACCACTCAAATGACGTGAAACCCATGAATAGGTGGTGCCGAAAATTTGAGGGAAAAGAGATTAAAATCCCTCCAGGCTGATGCAGCAAAATGCTTCAAATTGACAAATTATTCATTCAGTGGAGATGGCATTCTTATGGATGGCCCCAGTGCCGGCAATGAAATACATGGTTGTGAGAACAGCAACGACAGAGACAGCAGAGATGAGGCCAAAGGCAGAAAAGTAGATTCAGAGCCACTACATCCCCCAGAACCCTGCCAAAGCAACTATGAAGTGATAAGATGGATGACTATATAGCTATGCATATTGAGGTCTGTGTACAAACATTTGTGTGATCAGTCAAAAACACTTTATTCCACATTTACCAGGTCAAGTGCAAAGCTTCTATCTGGCCAGCAGTAAGAAACAACATCTTTTTTTTCTGTTCTGATGGCCAGGTGTCTCCAATGAGAACAAGTATTCCTATACAAATAGAATATATTAATAGAACACGTTCTTTTTGTGTAAGAGGGTAAAAAAAATCAATAAAAAGATCAATAAAACATTAAAAATAATGGTGTGAAATGCTTGAAAGTAATCTATAACCACAGCCATAAGAAAACACACACAAAAGCTTACAAAACAGGAGCTAAAACATAACTAAATTACATTTCTGAAATTCACCAGAAGCCACAAAATTGCACTTTTTTCAACTTCCCGGGGAGCATGCCCGCAGACCCCCTAGATCAGGGTTCTACAATGAGTTTCACCAAGGGCCAAATTATGTCATGCATTGCCAAGCCAAGGGCCAATTTTCAGGGATTTTTTCCCCCATTGAGCTAGCAAAAATTGTTTTATGTACAGATGTTGTTGCTGCTATTATTATTATTGTTATTGTTATTATTATTATTTATTAATATTAATATTGTTATTAGTGTTATTATTACTATTATTAGCAGTAGTAGTAGTAGTAGTAGTAGCAGTAGCAGTAGTAGTAGTGGTAATAATAATTCAGGCCTGGGATTCTCAAAGCCTGTGTTGAGGTTTACTCAAGAAAAAAAAAAGAAGCACTCTTGGAACAAAATAAGTCCAAAACCAACCATTTAATTATGGACAAACAGACAAAAATGAATTCAAATTCATTCACGAATCAATGAGATAAGTGAGAGCAACAGGATGAGGCATTCCTTCTGATGACAGGCCTGTTTTCTGTTGTGGCAATCCTGAGGCAATGGCCAATCTGTGCATTTGAGAGTCTGTTTCCTGGTTCTTGATCGAGTTCACTGAAGAAAATGATGACTCACATATGCAAGTGGTGGGGAAAATTGTGAGTAGGAGCATTGCAATATATTTTTGAATCAAGCTTGGGAAACCACGTTGATCCAAAAGTCACTAACCCCAGCATCCTTGTGTTGTGCTTTGAGCAAATCAGATGTTTCCATCTCCAAGACCTCCATCTGAAGAGTTGCGTCATCTATGGAAGGTACCAGCCTTTTGCCCTCTGCAGTCCACTGGCCTTCAGATGAAATGGGTGTAACCCGGGTGTAACCCAAGCCTAATTCCTCCTAATAATTTCAAAACTATGTAAATATGTGGAAACCAGTTAGAAAGCGAGAGGTTAAAATTTGTGTCCGTTCAAATAAATCAATAAATTAGTTCCTCGGTATTATTCAACTCCTAGTTTAAAATAGATGGGAAGGGTAGTATTTGTAGGGATATCGTGAACTCAATCATATAAAATGGTGCTGAGTGAATGGCTCGCAAGCAACCCTTATGATTATTGGTTGGTAAGTTCATGTGGTCAGGTATCAAGACGTTACATTGGCTGGGGGCGGGGCAAGGAGAAGAGAGGAAAAAAAATAAGACACGAGGAAGTGAGGGCAGACTAGAGAGCTCCTCGAAGTGAGAGGCTGCTTACAGTAAAAGGTAAATTTAGATAGAGAAAACTTAGATGTTGTGTGCAGTTAATGTCTATAGAAAGTGTCTGTGTGAGTAAGGGACTACGGATGTGTCATACACTTGTACCGTGTGTGTGTGTGTGTGTGTGTGTGTGTGTGTGTGTGTGTGTGTGTGTGTGTGTGTTTTAGTTCGCTTAGCACAGAGCTAATAACATAGCTTACTGCTACTGAGCAGCGTCTAACACTAGCCTTAATATCTAACAACGAGCAGAGTGCAGATAGACTTACTAACTGTATGATAACTGCTGGAAGCAAAGACCATATGCGCTCGTCTGTGCTAGCTAGCAAATGCAAAGTGAACTAGTTAGCGCCACAAACTACCGGGCACGTTTGTAGTTCCACTGAGTAGCCGACGGACGTGGGAGCAACGCCACCGGATGGCGCCACTGATGACCTGGAGAAAGCCAGTGGTTCCTACGAGGGAACACAATTTGGAGCAGCACTTCAGTACTGTGAGTACCGTAATTACTTATTACCGAGGAAGTACAGCTCAACGCGAACTGCTAACAGGCCTGCAACGTTTTTGTTTAGTGTTCTGAATACAGCCGGTATTTTTTTTTGTCCTTTATTTTCTGTTGCACCAGTGCAATTGTAGCCTATGAGTGTGCCATATTAATTTGAGAGGTTGACGTGCTTATAAGGTTTACTTGTTTTATTCCTGTGCCTGACGTGGAGGTCTAAAGATATTTTTCTTAAGGGTTATATTTCAGATTTGTTTGTAATTGTTTTTATTTTATTTTACATATATTCTGTAAAACTTACTTGCTGTTTATAAATCAATGGTGCACAGCATTTGATTTAACATATAATCTGTAGCATAACAAAAACACGTTGAGGTTGTCAATAAATACTTTATTTTGTTGTAAAAATTATTAGTTTGGTGTTTCTCCACTCACTGTCTTAGGTTGTCATATAAAGAGACCCAGTCATACCAACATTGTTTGGCTTAAGTTAGTCTTACTGTAGCGATCCCAGTTAAGGTCCATCTATTAACCTGGAAGGTGGTAGGAAGGGCTACATGGAGAACGGCTATCACAGGAAGAAGAGGATGTCACCTGAGAGTTTAGGAGAGCTTTAAAATATTTCCTTGGAAGTTTTCTGCCAGGCTTGTCACGACATCCTTCATCTCTGGATCCTCCCGCAATTCATGGGAAGTGCAACTTTCTCCCATGAAATTTTCCCTTCAAAAGGTTGAGTTTTGATGGGAAAGCTTTAACTGCATTGCACATGTCTGCAACGGTGTAATTCTTGCCTTGTAATTGCAGATTAAGGTGATTTAGATGAGACGTGATGTCACACAAAAAAAGTGTATATATATGCCATCATCTTATTGTCGCTAAGCTGTTGCCTACCAACAAGGGGATCACCGACTCGGATCCTTTTGTTACTTCCGGCTTGGTCGGGCATCCCTACAAACACAATTGGCCGTGTCTGCGGGTGGGAAGCCGGATGTGGGTATGTGTCCTGGTCGCTGCAAGAACACCTCCTCTGGTCGGTCGGGGCGCCTGTTCAGGAGGTAGGGGGAACTTGGGGGTATAGCGTGATCCTCCCACGTGCTACAACCCCCTGGTGAAACGCCTCACTGTCAGGAGAAAAGAAGCGGCTGGCGGGGTGGATCAGTGACCGGGAATGCTCGGAAGAGTGGAATAGTTGGCTGGATACAGTTGGGGAGAAAAAAAAAAAAGGGGGGGGGGAGAAAAAAACCCCTCTGATATTCTTGGGCTTTTTGGCTCCACAGTCCGGATGAAAATGGCACAAGCTCATCGCACAGGTCGCATACTCTCCAACTCATGGCCTTTGCTCAGCAAGCGAACATCATGAAGCAAAAGATCCTTGTGTTCTGCTGACATTTCTTCCAGCAATGCTCTGAAAAGGCTATGTTGCAGACTAGAACTCTTGTGAACGAAATTTACCAGTCTTGTCACAGTATCTAGCGTCTCTTTCATTCCCCACACAGTTTAGCGCACAACACTGATTTGTGAATAATTCAATGAAATGCTAAGAGTGCTGAGTTAACAGCATCAAGCCTGCTTGCCCCCTTGTGTTGTCCTAGCATTGCTGGAACCCCATCAGTGACAACGGACACAATTTTTCTCCCATCCAAGCCATTCTTCTCAAAGAACTGTTAATTCATTCAAACTAATTTCCCCAATTGTACGCCCAGGCAGAGGAAGCAAACAAAGCAGATCTTCCTGAAAGGTCTTCCCATCAAAAAAGCTTGCCAACACAGATAGCTCTTCCATATCGGTTCGGTCACAGGACGAGACTATGGCTAGTAATATTGCTTCTGCTTTCTTAAATCAGTGAGTAGATTGGAAAAATACTTCTGCACTAACAGTTCTACTCTTCTTGTGTCCATGTTAGCGGAGAATGGCACATGCTTTAATAACTCCACAACCGTTTTCTTGTTTTTCTCATGATTTTAAACATATTATATACATCATATATATCAATCACACACGCCAAAGTGTACTGAAGACCCAAGTATTTAGACTGTCTGTGTCTGCTACTCATCCATGGTGATTTTTTGGAGTATATCTGGGAAAAATTTCAGGTTGTTGTGTTGCTGTAAAGCCCCTTGAGGCAAATTTGTAATTTATGATATTGGGCTATACAAATAAAATTGACTTGACTTGACTTGACTTTATATTTCACCTCTTGGCCAAAATACGCAGTTATGGAATACATTTCCATTACTATGCGGATGATACTCATCTCTATGTGTCTATAAGGGCTGATGATTGTACTCAAATGACTAATTTAGAGGCCTGCTTGGTTGCTGTGAAAAATTGAATGTCACAAGTTTCCTGCTTTTAAATTCGGATAAACTGATGTACTTGTCATTGGTCCTGGTAGACACGGGCCAGTTTGGTCAAGTAACAATAAAAATCGACAACTTTAATTTCACTAAATGTGGCAGCCAAAAATGTTACATTTGATCCCAACCTTTCCTATGATAAGCACATTAAACAAATCACCAAGACTGCCTTTTTCACTTAGGTATCACAGCTAAAATTCCATCTTTCCTGTTCATGGCTGACACAGTTACTCTACTAATGCTACTACTACTACTACTACTACTTTCGGCTGCTCCCGTTAGGGGTCACCACAGCGGATCATCCGTTTCCATTTCTTCCTGTCCTCTGCATCTTCCTCTGTTACACCAGCCACCTGCATGTCCTCCCTCACCGCATCCATAAACCTCCGCTTTGGCCTTCCTCTTTTCGTCTTCCCTGGCAGCTCCATATTCAGCATCCTTCTCCCAATATACCCAGCATCTCTCCTCCACACATGTCCAAGCCATCTCAATCTTGCCTCTCTTGTTTGTCTCCAAACTGTCCAACCTGAACAGTCCCTCTAATATAATCCTTCCTAATCCTGTCCTTCTTCATCACTCCCAATGAAAATCTTAGCACCTTAAACTCTGCCACCTCCAGCTCAGCCTCCTGTCTTTTCGTCAGTGCCACTGTCTCCAAACCATATAACATCGCTGGTCTCACAACCATCTTGTAAACGTGTCTGTGAATGTTCTCATTCATCCAGGTCATGGTTATCCAAAGGAGTTGAATCAAGTGCAACTGATATACCATATATACCAAGTCCAGTTGCACTTGATTCAACTCCTTTGGACATCTTGTAAACCTTGCCTTTAACTCTTGCTGGTACCCTTCTGTCACAAATCACTCCTGGCACTTCTCCACCCACTTCACCCTGCCTGCACTCTCTTCTGCACTTCCCGTTACTTTGGACAGTTGACCCCAAGTATTTAAACTCATACGCCTTCGCCACTTCTACTCCTTGCATCCTCACCATTCCACTGTCCTCCATCTCACTCACGCATAGGTATTCCATCTTGGTCCTGTTGACTTTGATTCCTCTTGTCTCCAGTGCGTACCTACACCTCTCCAGGCTCTCAACCTGCACCCTACTATCACTACAGATCACAATGTCATCCACAAATATCATAGTCCACGGAGACTCCTGCCTGATCTCGTCCGTCAACCTGTCTTTTACCATTGCAAACAAGAAAGGGCTCAGAGCCGATCCTTGATATAATCCCACCTCCACCTTGAACCTTTCTGTCATTCCAATCACACACTTCACCATTGTCACACTTCCCTCATACATATCCTGCACCACTCCTATATACTTTGCAACTCCCGATTTCCTCATACAATACCACACCTCCTCTCTTGGCACCCTGTCATATGCTTTTTCTAAATCTACAAAGACACAATGTAACTCCTTCTGGCCTTCTCTATACTTTTCAATCAATATTCTTAAAGCAAACATCGCATCTGTGGTGTTCTTTCAAGGCATATAACCATACTGTTGCTTGCTAATTGTCACTTCTCCATTTAACCTAGGTTCTATTACTCTTTCCCATATCGTCATGCTGTGGCCGATCAACTTTATACCTCTGGAGTTGCTACAGTTCTGCGCATCAATGCAGTAACTCTCATACATGCATTTGTTTCATCCAGACTTGATCACTGTATTGTTCTGTTTTCAGGTCTGCAACGTGCTAGTACTAAAAGTCTTCAAGCAGCTGATTCAAAATGCTGCAACTAGAATCCTAACTACAACTGGAAAAGTTGACCATATTAAAGTTGACCATATTACACCATTTTTCTTGCCTCCCTGGATTGGTTCCCTATTCACGTTAGATCAGATTTCAAGGTGCTTCTGCTGACTTATAAAATCCTAAATGGGCTTGCCCCATCATAAGTGTCTGAATTCTTTAAACCGTATATTCCATCTCGATCTCTCTGCTCTGAAAATACAAGACTCGTGTGTACCCAAAGTTAAAAAATACGTCAGCTGGTAGCAGGGCCTTTTCCTATCGCCCCTGTTCTTGTGGAATAACCTGCCTGTGACGTCCAAAAATGTATGTACATATGCAGGAAACGGGATTAAAATCGATTTTTTTTATTTGTTGTTTTTTTGTTGTTTTTTATTGCTGCTCTCACATCTCACATATTCGATCGCTGCTTCTTCTCTGGTGATCTGTCCCTTACTCCCATTTTTACTGTTCCTGTTGACTTCTTTGTGATTGCTTATTTTGCTGTAACCAAACAACAGAATTTCACCATGAGCATTGTTATCATTATTTGATTTTTTTTAAACGTTTGAAGAATTATCTGAAGTTATTTGACTAATTTATAGGTTCTGCCTCTCCTTCTTTCCCATCCCTTAGCCAGTGCTATCATGTTAGCATGTGCTAAGCTAAATTTCACAACAGACAGAGAGGATCACTGTGGCCATTTAACACAATATTTCTTATTCTCTAGCTTAATAAGCAAACAAACGTCTGTGAAAGTTATCTTAACAAATATATCCCACTAACATATGAAAAACAAAATGTAAACACAGCTAATGGTACGCTTACTTATTGTCATTAAAAAGTGAGGCTAAGACATACATCATCCAGATTGAAAACTTTTTCGGTCTTTCTCCTGGATGCCATAACCAGCTGTGCAAAAAAACAACAACATTTGCTCCTCTATATGCATGTAGGTACAACTTGGTTTATGATTGGTCAACTCTGCATTCATTCAAGTTTATGATTGGATGGCTTACAGAATCCTTTAGGGCCCAGACACACCAAATTGACAAGTGGCGACCGAGGCCGACTTTTGCGTCGCCTCACGTCCCCTGCCATCTGGGCCAAAAAGTAGCACTTGAACAGACCGCAAAGACTACAGCCGACGGCCAACTAGCATGTATGTTCTGCACTGATTCTGTAAGCTGTGCAGCCAATCAGTGATCTCTCTCACCGCCGATTCAACATGCTGAATCGACTGAAAAGCTCCTGACTGGGGACCAACTAGTGCCTACGGACACACTGCAAAAACTAGCATCACAGACGCTCACCGACGCCCCGACATGTGTCATGGAGCTTTTGGAGATAGAAATTTTCTTTTTTTTTCTTTCAAATATTTAATTGAAAACCTGATGAATCGAAAAAAATTCAATTCAATTTAATTTAATTCAATTCAATTCAGTTTATTGTCATTAAAAACAATGTGCAGGCACATTTTAAAAATTAATCTAAAAAAACCCCCCTCATAAATAAAAAGTACCATCCACTGATTAAGTTCAGATGACAAAAGTCAAAAACACAGGCAAGGACAAAACCACGAATCACAATAACAAACACATTGGATTTGGGAAACATAACCTTGTCATCTTGTCATCACACCACTATTCCCATGCTGGAACCAGAAGTATACAAAGACTGCTCATCACTGCCAGCTTTTTCCGGCTTCCACCTTCATGAGATTTGGCTCACTGATTTCACGATTTTTGTGCTTAGTTCACTTATCGGTAGATTCTCTAGTTTTCTTTCTCAAACGACCCATGGTTGTGGGCAGCCTTTTGTAAAATGTTGTCTAAGTTTATTTACTAGCTTCGAGCTTAACCTACCTTAGAAGTTAGCTTTATTGCTTTTGCAGTCAAAGCAGCCTCATTAAAACGATGGTGTGTGGTGAGTGTTCCACAGTTACAGAGAGGTTGTCTCTACTAAATAGATGTGGGTTTGAGATAGCGCATCTTATTTCAGCTAGGAATACGTTAGACGTGACGGGCACTCCAGATAGCCTTAGCTCCGGGCCTGACAGCCGACCAACTATTGTTAGCACTAGCTCAGCCTCATTTGCGATGGCTGATATATCATACATATCATATACATATATGATGCATAATTCCCTTTACTTTTGTTATATTATTTATTCTGTGCGCCCCAAACCTGACCAGCAAATATGTATAACCAATGTATTTCCTTTAACTTTTAACTTAATGCCCTTTAAAATCCAAATAATCGGAACACGTGACAATACGGTTTTCCCTTTATTTCCACAGGTACCTAATTCCCGCAGGTAAGTTAAACACTTCAAGTCAAGGATATCACACAACTCAGGTATGTATAAAAATAATATGATTTACTTTGCAAATAATAGTAATAATGACAGTAACAAAAGTGTTCTCTCTCTTGTTCCTCCTTTTACAGGAAATATATACCCTTTAAAAAAGACAATAATACAGGTAAGTAACCCAAATAAAAATGCTTCTAATGAGTAAACACAAAAACTGTCAGGGGTTTTGATCAAAAATCCTTCCGAACAGTAATTGCTTAAAGTATTTGGTTTAATAACTCTTGTATAACTTTCACATTAAATGCACCGTTGCTACCTTCAAATTCGCAGTAAACACTGTAATAAACCTTAGGTACCTTTTAATTAGATTTGTGGGCCCACCTTAAAACAGAATTATACACCATAAATACCATAAACCTAGGTTGTGTCAAGCCGGCATTTAAATAAAATAAAACCCTCGTTGCAGGCCTGAATCGCTGCTTGAGTTCGGTGTGGCTGCAAACTAAAATGGCCCCTTTGCTCACTGCCGAGCTAGATAGTCCATGGGCCAGACGATATTTCGGTACACTCAAGGTGGCAAAACTTACTTATAATTTTTGAAAGGATCCATGTCTGTAGATGATATTTTGGTATGATAACCATTCCTGAGTGGCAGCTGTATCACAGTTATCAGCTCATGAAGTTAACCACCCGCTAAAGTAAATTGCATTTTAGACGCTGGTGCATATCCTGGTTTAGCCTCATGGTCAGGACATTTTTCAATGTTCTATAATATTGTCTTTGGTATCATTTTAAAGGGGACCTTCTTAGCGTTCATTCAAGCCCTGTTGTGGATATTTCTCACAAATATAGAGGTCACTTGAGCTCTTCAACCCGTCAATAACACACATCTTTCTGCAATGTTCGCCTAAACTATATACTTTCTTTTAGCCCTGTGGCATCTAGGAATATCAGGGACACAAAACACAAAAACTGGAATACTCACAGGACTGTAAAGATTCAGAAAATGTATAATATACCCATACTATTTCATTGTGTGAGGTGATTGTGAGCCTTAAATGAGAACTAGACCAAAGCCAGTTAGGTCACAAACTGGTCTCTATACATTTGTTTAAATACACAATCAAAATACATGATAAAAAGGAATACCATAGTGAGGTAATGAACTATTTTAATATTTTAAACAACATTGACATTTACATATACTTAGTCAATGATACATGTAATCCCATATCATTAGTGGGTATATGTAATGGTAATGGGTAGGGTAATGGGTATATGTGAATATGGTTACATTATTGTTATCAAGCTCTGGGTAACCAAGTCCAGAATCAACATCCTGTGCATCAATAGACTACTACCACAGTAATACCATCAGAATCATCACACTGTCATTCATCAAACTGCTCGTTTCTCTCATCATCTGACTCCCCAAGTTCAAAGTCCAGTTCTGGACCATCCTGCTGTTTTTGGTTACTGCAGGTCTGTAACCTGCACATGTCTGTGCATGGAAGTCCATTTGACAGGCACATGCAGCTTGGCATTTTGCATGAATGCACACACTTGCATGTTAGCATTTCCAAGACCACATCTGGTGCAGGTGGGGAGCGCATCCAGTAAATGGCCAGCTTGCCTCATTGTCTGTCCATCCATACTCAGTAGGGCTTGGCACCACAGGGTTAGCCTGCAGACAGCACTTCCATATTGCTGCCTGATAGTTGGCTCGTTGAACATGCATAAAGAGACAGTCTCTACATGGTGGCAGCTGGCTGGACTCAACCTCTCCCCTTTTGGTGCAGAAGAGCTGGTAACGCAGTTTGTTCACCTCAGCAGTGCTGCTATTAGCAACATACATCCGACAGGTGAACTGCTCAATTTTCTGGAACAGCTCATCACTCACATTCCATGTCTGTCCCAGTTGACTAAAAGTCTCTTGGCAGGAAGTGTGCTTTCTCACTATCTTCAGGGCATTCAGCTTCCCTCGACCAGCGAATGCACTGACAGTGTCGCAGCCTGTGAAGGCATGTAAGCCAATTAGGCTGTCACAGATGCTGTCTCCAAGTGAACTTGCCAGTTTGGTGATGTCGACAAACCGTGTGCGGTTCTGAGTCCCACACTTCTGGTAGATGGGACAGGTGATGTCCTTCTGGAAGCCAAGACAAAGCACCATGACATCAGTGTCCTCAGCTGTGATGATAACTGACTTTGAGCCCGCATTTGCTGCATGCAATGCATGCAGGAGCAGACGGGTGTCAGCTTCTTCATGTGTGGAGTGCAGTTCTGCTGCTTCCTCACACCCATCTTCTGTCAACTTGTAGCAGGTTTCCTCACAGGTCATGTACAACACCTTGCCATGCAGCATAGCTCTGTATCGTGGGAGTTTCCACTCTTCCACCAGAAACTTGATGAGACTGGTCTTGTTGGAGGAACTGCACAGAAATTTTCTCCACTGCTGGACGTGGTGTCCCCCTGCAAGATTCTTGTACTGGAGAGTGATGTCTCCACCCCGGTTCAGTCGTTCAGCATCTTTGATCGAAGTCTGGTGATAGACATCAAAAACAACATCAATCCTCCCACTCTGTGCTCCCTCATGGAGGACCTGGGTCAAGACTGACTCTGCCACCTGTGCAAAGGTTTTGTTGTTGCCATTCATTTTTTGGACCAGGCTCATCCCATCAATGATGGAAGTAGATGGGATTGGGATGTCTTCTGCAGGAGATACATTCTTTTCAAGCTCTCTGGCAAGTGCAGCCTTGTTTGTTTTTCGTAAGGACCCATCAGCATTTGCCAGTGCCCATGGTAGTGGGCCCAATGGGTAGGCAAGGACATCCTTCAGATTCACCTTCCTGCTTTCAGCCACCAGGATCATGTGACTGAAAAGGTTTCTTTCTGCCTTCAGAACCACATCCTGTGCTTTCTTTCCATGAGCTTGTTTTGTGCTGACATTGGAGAATGTTTTCAGACTTTGCTTGGTCATCTTGTCGTGGAATTTCACAGGTGGTGGGTCTGCATCTAACCTTGTTTGCTGGAATGCTTGGTAGGCCTCTTCTCCTTTCTCAAGAGCTCTCAAGAGATCTATGGTCACATCAGGTGGAGCCATATTGCCAGTGGAGAGGCGAACCAAATCAATCTCATCAGGGGACATAGGATTGAGCCAGTTATTCTCCATAAGTTCCATGAGAGACTGGACATCTGCTTCATCTCTCTTGATCCTTGGACTCTGTAGATCTGGATGAGACCATTTGCACCTGCCTTGACCTGTCAGGTCTCTCAGCTGTCTGAGATACATGCTTCTATACTCAGCTGTGAGATAATATTTGGTCACAGCTCCTGGCTTCAAGCTGAATCCCTTTGTCCCTCCAGCTGTTTGGGTGTCTTTGTTCACCGTTTCTTCTATAGCTTGGTCAACAGGGATTCGGCCAAAGGGATTGGTGGAGCCCAGTTGGACTGAGAAGCCTCCTTCCATGAATTCTGTGTACACATCTGGGTGTGTGATGGGCAGCTCAGACATCTGGGCGTAGTAGTAGGGGAGGTAGCGTGCATAATTCATCCTGTCATAAGCAAAGCACCATGGGATCATTGCTCGAATGATAGCCAAGTGTAGCATCCAGTCTCCCTCTCTGGATGCTCGGATGAGCCCCAACAAGATTTCAACCATGTCCAAATAGGACATCCAGAAGTTCGAGAGGCTGCCGTTTCCACCTCTAAGGAACTCACGGTAGACTTCAAATAGATCCATGATGCGTGTACAAGAGCTGTTCTCGAGGACCTCCTTCAAAGCATGTTATGAGACTTCTTTCCCAAGGCTGTCGATGGTCTTCAGTGTCTCATTCAGGTGAACCATGTCATTCCTGTGAGTTTCTTCCAACCAGGACAGGAAACCATTCAAGGTCAGTCGCATGAGAGCCTCATACAGGAGCTTGTGTAGTCGCACTGCCCTGTTGTACTTGCGGCCATCCATAACACCAGCAATTGAGCCTTCTGCAATCATGCCAGACTCAATGCAGAGGTCTTTGAGTCCAGCATCTTGGAAACGCTTTCCTATTATTGCCAGCAGTGTGCAGATGGTGTGGAATACCCCAAGCCTAACGATGATATCATGGAACTTGTCATGGTGTTTCCATGTGATCTCGACAGCCTTCGCATACAGGGCTTGGTCAAAGACACAGACAATCTTCCTCAGGCCTAAGCACTGCATGATGCTCAGTGACTGGTTAAGCACCTCGTTGACAGTAGACATTTGTGTCGCTGGAGCATTGATGGTAGGCAGATAGCCTATATTGTCGGGGATGACCGTCATCTCTCCTCGAGTCAGGATGTTGAAGCCTGTCCAGCTGCTGACTGACTGTTCTTCTTGTTGTGACACGCGTGCTAGGACCCAAAGAAGGTTTTTCTCTCTGGCAAGCTTAGTATTGGCTGCAGTATCGGCATCTGACTTTTTGCTTTGTGGTGGCCCTACCCGTTGCCCAGCATTGTAAGTTGGTAACATTGGTGGGGGTCCATCAATGCTTCTCTTCTTTGTTTTGGGAACAGTGGGCATGGGTTGGACAGGAAGTGGGTTGACTGGCTTTGCTTGCACAGCAATCCCATTGACTCTGTGAGATGTTCCCTCACCACTGACAGTTTCTTCAAGACGGTCGATATTGTCCCAGGCTAAAGTGGTGAATATGCCAGGATGGATGTTAGCTGGAAGGGCAATGCCACTCCCTGATGATGAGAGTTTCTGGAGACACAGGGCAGTGTTGATCTCTTCCATCTGTGAATAGGACACACTGTGACCAAGTCGGTTGAGGATGTTTATCAACTCTACATTTCCTGTCAACGATTTGACACTGAATGGCAGAACAATGTGCTTGGAAGGCTTGGTATTTCCACATGTCACTGCATATACTATGTCATGGCCAAATGACTGCAGAAGGCACTGCACTCTCTGGGATGCATGATCAGGATCATTTGAGCCTGTGAGTAGAGAGTACAGGAAGATAATGAGCGACTCTGGAATGGTAGGACATTCTGCTTCTGGTTTGACTTCAGGCGGCCAGGTTTGAGGAACATCTTGACTTTTAATGTCTGCTCTCAATTTGATGGCTGCTTTGGCTATAACATCTTGTGCACTGACACTTTTCAGGGTCTGCAGCTCCCTTTTGAGAGACTGATTTTCTTTGGCAAGTTCCCTCATGGACAAGTTATCGGGATAGAGGAGGAATTTTCCTTTCTCATCAGGGAATATCTGCAAGGCTCCAGCAAACTCACTCTCCAGGTTTCGCCTTATGTGCTTGGTTGATTCCTTGACTTGGGCAATGCCTTGGGAGTTCATTGAAGCTACCAGTCTAGAAGAGAGATCAGTCATTGTCATCACTTGAGGATTGCCAAAAAGCTCCATCCTGATGAAGAGGAACAGCTCATTGTATGCCTTATTCACAGCAGCTTAATACTGGGCTGCAGCATCATCATCTTCATTGCTGGCAACCTCTCCTTTGGAAACCTCTTCTTTGGTGTAAAGTCTATAGCATGACCAGTGGTAGTGCCCTTCAGCTGCTACAAGGTCTCTACTCACAATGGCAAGGATTCTGCTGTCCCTTTTCTTTGTGGCTGCACTCCTGATCTTTGCATCAGCTCGCAGTTCTCGACACTGCACCAGTACTTCTCTCGTATTCTGTCTCTTGGAATATTTGCTGTTTTTCTGACAAAATATGCACTCTGCATCATAAGTCCTAGATGTACTTGGAGCATGTCGAGCTACTCTCTTAGATTGTTTCTCTTCAGCAGAGACACAACTTTTCTTTTCTTTTGCAAGGAGGCCATCAAGAATTTGCTTCATAGTGAAGATACTGCGACACTTTCTGTGGTAGTAGATTGCTGGAATCTGTCCCTCAGGAATGTCTTTTGCCAGTTTCAAAACTGGTGCATGATTTCGTATCTGAGCTGCCCTGAGCAGAGTTCTCCATGAGTCGACACTTTGTAGTGAAACCAGCTTATCTGTATCATCAGAACAGTGGATAATGCACTCCACCCGTGGGCGCTTTGGTATTGGGTAAAAACTTGCTTGTTCACCAGTGGCCATATTCAGTCAGTTTTCACCTGCCACATACAAACAAATACATGTAACTTAGGTGTATGAACACTACTAAAACAAAGTTTACTTTGCTTCACCAGCGTCATATTACCATTATTTATCTTACATAGCCACAAATAGATACATTACCTAGTTGCTATGCAACAGCTGTATTTTGTCCACATGAGGCCGCTAAAATCAACACAAGATGAAAGTTCCTCGTAGCCACTTTAACTAATCATATTAACATATACATTAAAAGAACATGCTAACATTATGGGAAATTAGCTTACAATCTTCTCCAGAGTGAGACAAGAAGATAGATACCAGTTTCCTCTATATGTGTTTAGTAGAAAGCTATCTGGCTGCACGTTAGCCTAGCTTAGCACAATGAATGGAAGTACACAGTACTGGTTATCCTTGGTTGTTGGCCAACTAAGAACTGTCCCAGAGTCTAAGCTAGGCTAATCAGTACCAGGGGTGTTGAAATGCTATATTTGTAAAAATCTGGGCAAATACACAATCGTGAGAGGCACAGAAACAGGTTTCCTGAAAGAAAAATGAAATAGCTGCTCATTTGGAAAGGTTATCATGTATTATTTTACTTCTGTTAGTGTACCAAATAAAATGGCACCAGTGAAGTTGTGTCACCTTGGGTGATATCGATATCTGGTCTGACCCATGGACTAACTGGCTTTGGTCTAGTTAGTTTCTTAGTAATAATGCCCTTCTAATTTAAGGTTCACAATCACCTCACACAATGAAATAGTATGGGTATATTATACATTTCCTGAATCTTTACAGTCCTGTGAGTATTCCAGTTTTTGTGTTTTGTGTCCCTGATATTCCTAGATGCCACAGGGCTAAAAGAAAGTATATAGTTTAGGCGAACATTGCAGAAAGATGTGTGTTATTGACGGGTTGAAGAGCTCAAGTGACCTCTATATTTGTGAGAAATATCCACAACAGGGCTTGAATGAAAGCTAAGAAGGTCCCCTTTAAAATGATACCAAAGACAATATTATAGAACATTGAAAAATGTCCTGACCATGAGGCTAAACCAGGATATGCACCAGCGTCTAAAATGCAATTTACTTTAGGGGGTGGTTAACTTCATGAGCTGATAACTGTGATACAGCTGCCACTCAGGAATGGTTATCATACCAAAATATCATCTACAGACATGGATCCTTTCAAAAATTATAAGTAAGTTTTGCCACCTTGAGTGTACCGAAATAGGAAATTTTGGGCTCTGGCCCATGGACTAAGAGTAATAACTGCAAAGTGCCTTTAGTGATGGCGACCAAGACGAGTTGTTACCGTCTGTTCAGTATCAGTGCATGCAAGTCCAGGCAGGCAGCTGGTAAACACTACTGTGTGCGCAGATACAAGTCGATGTCCCTTTCCTCTGTTCTTGGGATGGGTGGACAGTGGGAATGACGAAATAGATCATCTTTAACTGCAAAATGGCTCACTGATGTGGCAAGCACCAGCTATCGATGACACCCACTTGTTGGGCAAACAAATGGAATAAATGGCGACTATACTGTTTGGCTAGCGGCCAAAGCTAATCGTCCGACCGTTTCCAACTTGACTTTGTCCAGTAATAATCCTCTTCAACAGTCAATGCACCTTATTCTCAAAAGTCCTACTGTTGACAACTCCAGAAACCACTGCAATAACCGTGCTTTTAGACTTAAACTTTTTTGACTAAACCTGCTTCCCATCTCTGCCTGATCACCACTCTCTCGGACAAACCCCCGTGCTGCAAAACCACACTCCTACACCACTCCCTCTCCTCATGCTGCGGCATTTTTTAACCAATCACACCGCTCTGAACTCCTTGGCCATGGATACTGTGGCACTTTTCAACCAATCACATCAAGGTAAGTTACATTTCAGTTAGATAATCTTTTCTTTGAACTGTGTTTAACCCGTTTCTCTTTTGTTAACTTTTTTTCATGTTACAGCCTTTAGCATATTACACACATACATTTATTTATTTTATTTTACCTTTATAACACACGATCAGAAATAACCGAACAGAAAGTCACCTTTTCCAAATAAAAGTCTTCTTTTCAAAATAAAATTATTTTCTTTAACTTTTTCAACTAAGCTTAAATTTCACACCGGGTTACATGTATATGATATGTTTTGCCCAATTTCCCCTCGGGGATGAATAAAGTATTCTGATTCTGATTCTGCGGATGCTGCGGAGTTTGTTTCCGACGTGGGGAGCCTCTCAAGAGCAAGTCACCAGTCGTGTGGCCTGGCCTGCAGTCACCTCTCCCGACTGCAAACCAGTTTTCGCCTCTCACCAGCCCTGTTGGTAGTTCTACCAGCCAACATGCCTCTCCCGCTCCTGCTGACAGAGTAAAATAATGCACGCTAGTGATAAGTGACTCCATCACCTGCAATATCAGTTCAGCTTCGCCAGTCTTGGTTCACTGTTTACCCGGGGCCAGTCTCCGACATAGAGGATAATCTTAGGGTGCTGGCATTACAGAGGGAGAATCAGGGAACCCAGGCACACAGTACCACTACTTCCAACGACATTGTTATTCATATTGGGACCAATAATGCTAAGATGAAGCAATCAGAGATCACAAAAGTCAGCCTAGTCAGGATGCTTGAGTTGGCGCAAAAGATGTGTCGCACTGATTAATTGTCTCTGGTCCCTTACCTGTAAGGGGTAATTATAAGATGTATAGTAGGCTCACCTCAATTAACCATTGGTTGGCTCATTACTGTAATGAGCAGGGATTCGGTTTTGTTGATAACTGGCCGTCTTTCTGGAGCCACCCTTACCGGCTGAAAGCGAACAGCATTCACCCCGCTGGGGACGGTGCCGCTCTTTAGTGGAGCTGTCTACGTGTAGTTTGACACCAGGGACTTATGATTCTGCAGGCTGCAGGTGTGGATGTGGAGTCAACTAGTTTAATTACTATGTTTAGTCAGGGAATTTATAGGTATCAGACTGACAACTTGGTCTATAACATTGAGACTGACTCCTTACCCCGCTATATTGCTCCTAAGATCTCCTCTCTTAAATGTGTGACTCACAATAACCTAATAATCATTCCTAACACTGATGGTGGTGAAATGTGCAACAAAGTAAGCTCTGATCTTGAACAGAGGAGATTGCAATCAGTTGGTGAGTAATTTGAAACCTTTTTGGAGTTTTGATTTGGATTTACAGTGCCTTGCAAACGTATTCAACCCCCTTGACAGTCATCACCAATTTCTGGATTATAAAATATACTCACACATCTGTTCTCGAACAATATTATTTTTGTGAGCCTATAAGCTCAGAGAGCATGTTCCCAAAGCCAGTCTGGCTCTAAGCAGAGTCACTCTACTGAGACTGCACTCCTGTCAGTAATGGAATCACTGCGTTTGGCTAGAGCTGCTGGTCATTCCTCAGCTTTATTTTTACTAGATCTGTTAGCTTCCTTTGACATTGTTAACCACCAAATCCTCATCTCCACACTTACTGAGCTTGGTTTCTCAGAATCTGCCTTCTGCTGGTTCATGTCCTACCTCTTAGGGAGATCTTTTAGATGAGTATCTTGGAGGGGAGAAGTGTCCAAACCGCACGGCTTATCCACAGGGGTGCCTCAAGGGTCAGTGCTCTGTCCCCTTCTCTTCTGAATATACACCACCTCACTTGGTGCAAGCATCCGCTCCCATGGTTTCTCACACCATTGCTATGCTGATGATACCCAGCTCTTCCTATCATTCCTGCCAGATGACCTCACAGTCTCTGCAGGGATATCATCATGCCTTGCTGATATCTGCATGGATGAAAGAATGCCACCTTCAACTTAACCTATCTAAGACTTAGCTCCTTTTCATCCCAGCCAGTCCATCCTTACAACAACAGATCAATATCCAGCTTGGATCAAGTCAAGTCAAGTCAATTTTATATGTATAGCCCAATATCACAAATTGCAAATTTGCCTCAGAGGGCATTACAGCATCACAACATCCTGTCTTTAGACCCTCACATCGGATAAGGCACAACCCAATTCTTGCCCACAAAGTCTGCCTGAAACCTGGGTGTCGTGATTGATACCAACTAACCTTTAAGGTTCTTGTGGCCTCGATTGCTCGGTCGTGCTGATTTTCCCTGTACAACATCAGGCAAGTTAGACCCTACCTGTCTGAGCATGCAGCACAACTCCTGGTACAGGCTCTTGTAATATCAGACATTGACTACTGCAACTCTTTACTGGCAGGCCTCCCTGCATGCACTTTCAAACCTCTGCAAATGATCCAGAATGCGGTGGCACATCTGGTCTTCAACCAACCCAAAACAGCACATGTCACTGTTCATATCCCTCCACTGCCTGCATCAAATTCAAAACCTTGATGTTCGCTTACAAAACAGCAATTAAAACGGCTCCCGCCTACCTGAGCTCCCTCATTCAGGCCTACACTCAGTCCTGCTCACTAAGCTCTGCCAATGAAAGGTGCATGGCACTTCCGCCATACCGGGGCTCTAATTCACTAGCCAGACTCTTCTCTTCTGTAGTTCCCCAGTCATGGAACGAGTTACCAAACTCCATTCGATCCACTTAGTCCCTCGCTATCTTTAAGAAGATGCTAAAGACCCAGCCCTTTCATGAGCACCTCCACACCTGATGGTAGTAATAAAAATAATAATAAAAAAAAAATGCTTCCGTGTGCCCTGTGCATTGTCTTTGTGCGCTGCCTGTTGACACCTGTGTCCTATGGACTTGAATTTAGTTTTTTGGCACTTGAGTTGTCTCCTGACTAGATCCTTGCTTGTGTTGTATTGACTCTCAGATGTACGTCACTTTGGATAAAAGTGTCTGCTAAATGAAATTGTAACTGTAAAAAAGTAATTAAGACTCTACAGAACCAAACATCTAATATTATCAA
Organism: Lampris incognitus; assembly: GCF_029633865.1. Lineage (NCBI taxonomy): Eukaryota > Metazoa > Chordata > Actinopteri > Lampriformes > Lampridae > Lampris > Lampris incognitus. The sequence goes on from NC_079222.1 coordinate 20,782,856, forward strand.
AAGTGTGACCACACATCGTTCAAAGCGTAGGTCTTCAAAATTGTCAACTAATAATACAAGGTGTCCAATTCCAATTAATATTTCATTTATTGGTAGCTCTAAATTTCTGCCTACTACTGATCAGTTTAACAAGATGCTTAAATTTATTTTCATAAATATCAGATCACTGTCTACCAAAACCTTACTAATAAATGATCTGATTCTTCAACATAGTTTTGATATGATTTGGTTATATGAAACACTGCTGAAACCAAAAATTTTCCTTCCCTTAAATTAAGTTTCCCCAACTGACTATACTCATGCCCATGTAGCTCGGGTGAAAAACAAGGTGGGTGTGTTGCCTTAATATTTAAGCCTATTTTCAATTTAACTTCTAAACTTAAATCTAAATTCCAGTCTTTTGAGGCTTTTATACAAAGTCCATCTCCCTCAGCCACGAATAGACTCTGCTCAGTCCAGATTCGACTGTATCGACCTCCTGGCCCTTACTCACTATTTCTTGAATAATTTGGAGAATTTGTCTCAGGTCCTGTTAGGCATTCTGATGAGATTCTAATTCTTGGTGATTTCAGTATTCATATGAATAAGGCTGCTGATCCTCTAAGTAAAGCCTTTCTGGTGCTTGCTGATACTTTTGGCTTCGCTCAGTTTGTTCAAGAGACGACTCATTGCAGTGGTAACACCCTTGATTTGGTTTCTGGATAGCAGTTTCTGTTCTAAATGTCTTGCCAACCACATCTGCTGTGACAGATAATTTTCTCGTTAAATTTGAAGCATTATTGGCCTGTGCTGTTAATGTTGGTATATATGTAATTGCCACTCGCCACATTGGTCCATCCACTGTAGCTGCATTTGGCCAGCAGCTGCCTAAGTCTTGGCTCCTTTCACTGTAGAGCCTGACTCTTGAAAATTTCACTAGTTACTTAAATGTGGCCCTCTCTAGTCTCCTCGATTCAGCTGCACCTCTCACTACCTGAGCTAGGCGACTAAATAGGCCTACAACCTGGTTTAATGGTAAGACATGTGCTCTTAATTAGGCCTGCAGGAGACTGGAATGTAAATAGTCAAAATCAAAATTGGAAGTTCTTTACCTATCTTGTCAGGAGTGTTTATTGAAATACAAGTGTGCTTTATCTGCTGTGAAAGCAGCATATCTCTCACTTGCTTAATCAATATTAATAAACATAATCCCAAATTTCTCTTGGAAACTGTAGCTAAATTTACTAAAAAGCAACCGTCTATTAGCTGCTCACGATTCATGGCCCATGAGTTTCTAGACTATTTCTACAATAAGTTTGCTGAGATCAGAAAAAACAGATCCTATCTTACCAAAATCATATCTATACAATGAGTCACTGATAGTACTTGTTATTACAGCTTTTGACACTTTAACTAACCTCGTGTCAGCTTCTAAACCAACTACTTGCCTCTTTACCAGCAAAACTTTTTAAAGAATTCTGGTCTTTTCTGGGACCTACAATGCTAAACATTGTTAATTCATTGTATACTACTAGCATTGTTCCCAGCAGTTTTAAGAATGGAACCTCTACTTACTCTACTCACATTTACTGGGTTGCGCTGTGCCCCAGTGGTTAGCACTGTTGCCTCACAGCAAGAAGGTCCTGGGGTCGAACCCCAGGCCATCCCAGGTCCTTTCTGTGTGGACTTTGCTTGTTCTCTCCGTGTCTGCGTGGGTTTCTTCTGGGTGCTCCGGTTTCCTCCCACCATCAAAAAGACGTGCATGTTAGGGTTAATACTCCTGCCTGTGCCCCTGACCAAGGCAATGGAAAGAAGCGCTGGAGTTGGTCCTCAGGTGCTACAGCTGCCCACTGCTCCTATCCAATAGGATGGGTTAAGCGCAGAGAACAAATGCCATTTTAACCTGTACAATGAAAAAAAATGAAAAGAGGCTTTTTTTCCTTTTTTCTTTAGAAACCACACCTCAATCCAGGGTCTCTTAATAACTATCGACAGTCTTTAATCTTTAATTCTTTTCTAAAGTACCAGAGAGTTGTGTATCGAAAAGTTTCGACCCATATACGTATAAGAAAACTATCTATATGAAGTTTTTCAGTCGACTTTCAGGGCCTGTCACTGAGCCAAATTTATAATTTGTGATATCCAAATAAAATTGATTTGACTCCTGAAAATAGGACGAAAGAAAAATGTCCGTTAACATGTGGTATCGTGGATTATTGAGCATGCATCAAGGGATGTGGCATTGTGTTTTCTGTCTTAATTCTTAATTGTGGTATATCTGTCCATTTTTAATCAATATTACTTATATGGTCATTATACTTATTATCATCACATATAGCAAAGTACAAGCGATATAAGTTTCCCTTAATATATTTTGAGAGTCTTCTGAATAATTTTATGGTAATATTTTATGAACAAGAGCTCACACACACACTTGGCAGTCACATAAATTCTAACTGTAATGTTTGGAACGTCTAGTCTTCTGTGAGGAAAGAGCAAAATGGGTTGGCTCAAAGGATGGTGCACTGAATCACAGCAAATGCATTTTAAAAGAACTAATTTTTCTGACTTTGAGCACACCAGCCATTGTTTAAAGAGCTCCCAGTATGCAGATGACTATTTTGACCCCAGTTTTAAACCATGCTTGTGTACTCTATGCACCCAGAAGCATGGTGCTCCATCATTTGGCACTGGTGTGTCAATATGCTAGTTCCTTCTTAAGTAGTCTGTATTGTGTTTGGATGGGAGTGGGGCAGGGTGGAACATGAAAGGACAGAGCTATGTGAAATAGGAAAACTGGGGTATGAAAAATATGACCACTTTGCCCTAGCTCAGACAAGTGTGTGTTATATTCATAGTTAATTAAGGAAAAGTATCTGCTTTTCAAAAATGTGTCAGTACAAAACTCCTTATTTGCATACAGTTTTGTAGTCGTTTTCTCTTAAATCAGGGTCCGTGTTGATTAATTGTGTTCTAGGCTTTTAGATATGAAGTGATTGACTTTGATAGAAGAGCTGCCATCTTTTAGATCATGTTGGTTTTCAGGTATTACTGGCTAAAAAGCCACAGTTGTGATCCTCCCTTGGAGCGCCATAAAGAAAAACGAGAGCCGGTGCACATGCTCAATCTCCCTTTTTTCAAGTACGGGCGTGCTGCTGCTGGCTGGTGACACGGAGACCCAGTGGCACCACGCGGGAACCCGTGTCGAGCTGTGACGACAGACGATGGTTACCAAGTGGCCGATTGTTTCCTGTTATTGAAACACTACTGAGGCACAAGGGGACTACTGCCGCAAAAGGGGAAGCTTCAGTTATACGGTTACATTTTAGGCGGAGTAGAAATGCCTTGCAGGGGAAAGGTGTATGTGAGGTTTGTTCAGCCTCGGATGTGGCGAGGCCCTTTTGAAGAATGGCTAATGCACCGTGCTCCTCATCTTGCACATTTTCCACATCAATTTACATGTTTAATTGGTGCAAAAAGTTTGAGTCACTCCATTTAAATAGAGGCACAGTATATGAGTAAATCATTGCTCCTTACCGCATGCATATCATATATTTGTTTTTTTTATACCTAGAAGTTTAGAGGCAAAACGGGCAGACCATAGCAATAATAACTACATTTTCTTGTTTGTGAAGCAAATGTGATGCAAAATGTCTATCAATTAGCAAGCGCTGACAAAAACCTTTTTTTTCAGTGACTGCAGGTTTGACGTTCATCAAGCTTGTATTTCATAATCACTAAAAAAAAAAAAAAAAAAAGCCTGTCATGAGATATTTTGCCTCTGCACAATAGGATGAAATCATGTCCACTGGTAAATTTACTGTGGAAATAAATCATGGTTGTTTAGTTGAGTCAAAGGATTAATTTGAGGAACATTGTTTCATTTTATCACAAGGAAATCAGACCTGATTCAAATGTGGTTTCTTTGTACAATAAATGAAACATCTGTTAGTAAGTGAGGGCAGCACGGTGGCGCAGTGGTCAGTGCGGTCGCCTCACAGTAAGAAGGTCCTGGGTTCGAGCCCTGGGGTAGTCCAACCTTGGGGCTCGTCCCGGGTCGTCCTGTGTGGAGTTTGCATGTTCTCCCCGTGTCTGGGTGGGTTTCCTCTGGGGGCTCCGGTTTCCTCCCACAGTCCAAAGACATGTAGGTCAGGTGAATCATCCATACTAAATTGTCCCAAACTGTGAATGTGTGGGTGTGGGTGTGTGTATGTCGGCCCTGTGTGACAGTCTGGCGGCCTGTCCAGGGTGTCTCCCCGCCTTCCACCCAATGACTGCTGGGATAGGCCCCAGTATCTCCGCGACCCTGAGAGCAGGATAAGGGGTTCGGAAAATGGATGGATGGATGGATGTCAGTAAGTGAATGTTTCATCAGGGTCATCCAGAATGAACACTCAGACCGAACAAATTAATGTATTAATGTGTACATGGACACTTACAAGTTATCAAGGCTGTGATAGATTGCATGTCTACTATTTAATAATTTGACTGCATATCAACCTAGTTATACACCAGGCCAGTTTTGCTAAGGTTCAAAAATAAACTGAGGTTTTCTATCAACACCTCAATTTGTTTTTGAATGTATACTTATAAAGTTTTTATATCCACTGTTATACAGAAATCTTTGCCTGAGGTCCATTGTGTTATGTCTAACGACTAGTGTGTTTTTGTTGTACTGTGTACATATCTTGTAATGTGTTTTATCTTGCAATTATTTCAGCACCGACTAATTTACCAGCAAGTGCAGTTTGGTGTACGACCATTGCGCTTGGTGATATCATGACATAAAGCGTGCAATGCAATGCTGAAGATGGTTGCAGTGAACATTTATGTGACAATTTACGGGGCATTTCTTTCTTCAGCCTTGGTTGCATGTTGAAATGTGCACCAATTGTATTAAAGGTAAAACCATGGCACCGTGTGTGTTTGTACACGTGTAGTTTGTATATGTGCGTCTGTGTTTGTGTTCACATACAATATAATTATACATAGCCTACACATAAATTGACATTTAGTATTACTGTAATTAAGGCTAAAATATGTTTTGACACCCCCCCTCCCCCCCCCCAAAAAAAAACGAAGAAAGGAAGGAACAAGCATCAGAGCACCAACACAATTATGGGATATTACTAATGTAGTCTAGTGTCTCGTGGCGTGCAGGAAAGCTGATGACACATTTTTTCCGAGTAGTCAAGTCTGATGCAGCTCTAATGCGGAAATGCTGTGTTTTATCCACCTTGGTAATATTTTAGGTATATTAAATATATTAATATGCAAAACGAAATGGTTCACTTACACAGTAAGGGGAAAGGAAAAACGAGTTTATATTTGGTGATGACCAGGTGAAGACCACACGCTATCGCACATTATTCACCACGAGGTCAGCGTACCCAACACTGGTAGAAGCAAGCGATCCATCATCACCATCATCATCATCACCACCGTCACTATCATCATCATCGTCTCACTTCTTAAAAAGTGATACTGCACTCTTCATACGCCATGCCTACTTTCTGCGTGCAGGCTACGTGAGTCCACACGATGTGTCCTGACAAACAACGAAAGTGTCACGAAACCAAACCGAATTGCTGATGCTTTTATGATTCACTCGCTGTCCAAAATTGTGGATTTTAAGCCAAACGTCTCCAACATGTTGGCTAGACAGTACGGAAAACGCTTGCGCAACGCTCAGAGCAACGTCAGGACAGTGGGCGTGGCATCAAAGTAAATCTGGACCCGCCCAGACGCGGCAAGGGAACTTTTTTTTTAAGAGTTTCATGAGTCTATGCAACATAAACGATCGTGGATTATATTCCCAATTTTAAAAAGAGACACAACTTTGAACTGTAAGTCTTACATCTACCAACTTTTTCTCCTATGTCTATCATGATTATCTTCGAGGGTAGAGCAATTTGCTGTCTCAATGTCTGATGTAGAATAACGGGACTTTTGTTTCTTAATTACCGTTATTCCCTTTGTGACAGTAAGAGAGAATAGCGGTGTAGGCAATGGTTGTCTGTGAGGACGTATTTGTCAAAAACACGCTCATTCAATTCTCGTATCCACTATTCTCTGTATCGTTACCTTTTTTCCCAGTTGATATGGTTTGCCGGCTGAATGATCATTTCGCTATTTGACTTTTGTTACGTTTTCCGGTGTCAGAAGTGCAACCTAACCTGGGTTATGTGAGACGACAGTCCACGATAAAGCAGGGATGATTTTCGGAGCGCCGGCGTGCGTGTGTGTATGTGTGTGTGTGTGTGTGTGTGTCGGAGGGGGGTGGGGGGTGGGGTACATCTATTTACAATAAGGACTCCATTTGGGGGGAAATAACGTGACTTTTTGTTTTTCTCTGGACGTGAATAAACAGTTTACACAGGCTTTTCCTTTAGCGCTATATAATTCATATAACATGAGCCGTCTGCAGCTTATCAGATCTCGTCATTGTGATTTTATTTAAAGAAAGCGACGCCGAAGCGTTTCCTGACCGAGTCGGTCACCAGTGACTGACCACCGGATAACCCCCCGAGTTCAGAGCGCGAACGTTGACTAGGAAGTCCAACAGTGGACGTCTAAATGTCGTATGCCCGTTTCGGGGCACAGTGTTCCCCCAATACAGAGGAAATAAAGCGGTTTCGTGAGCAAGCGAGACAATGCAGCAGCGTTCCAACACTCGCCAGTGACCTTAGGAGGAATCGCTTGTCAGAGAAAACTGACCGTCACATGCGTCAGAGATCGCCAAGTTCACCATTCGTGTTTGGTCATATTTATGCTTGATGCGGTCATCCTGTAAATGAACCCCCCGGATGCGAAATAAAATTCTGTCGTAAACTTTGAGAAAACAATTTGAGAGAGAGAGAGAGAGAGAGAGAGAGAGAGAGAGAGAGAGAGAGAGGAAGGGAGGCAGGGACAGATGGATGAGATAGATGCTGCTCCTCTCAGCGTTTTCCCTTTTAGCTGAAGACGATGTTAAATAGGATTTGTGAAATAAACATAACAACATTTCTGTTGTGCTTAATTTGACAGAGACTTCAATTAGCCGTTCATACCCCAGCATTGGTTCACCAGCTTTCTCTCCCCCCCCCCCAGGTGACCTTTTGACCTTTTAAGACTCGGGTTGTCCGCTTATGCCGTGTCACAGTCATTGCTGAAGTGTGATTGGACAAGGACTCCTCAGCCGCTCTCTAAGCATCTGCATAGTTGGGCAGAGGCGTCAGACCCAGATCAAGACTCAGCTGAGATCGACCCTTAAATCTCCAAAGTTTTGAGATATGGAGGGTTACAGAATGATGTTGCCCTTGCTTCTATGTGTCGCCATTTCAGCTTCAGGTAAGTTTAGCATTTTTATTATTTTGATCATTGCGAGTTGGAGCTGATGCTACAAATTTTGATTGAACAAAAGTGTGCAAGTCATATCAATATAGCGTGAAAACAGCTAATGTTTTAGATGATGTCACATGTTTTCTTGGAAAAGAAAGCTTAAAGGCAGTTTTCAACAAACTGGCCATGATTTTCTCATTTCCAGATCATGTTATTATTCGAAAGTAAAATCCCATTATTCGTCGAGGTGTTTTTATCCGCTTTGCAGACCACAGTGATTTGAAGGGTTGATAGTTGTCTGAGCAAAAGGGGGAATTCCTTTCATCTTTTTGTTTAATTTAAAAGTCCTAGACTCATGTTATTAAACACAGCTCAAAGGATAGATACTTAATTTCCTGCTAAACCTTTTTTTTTTAAAATTTAGTTTATAGTCCATCCCAGTTACAAATTTGTCAGTTTCTGTAACAGTAGCTACAGGAAACCTAGGTAGATCGACAGCGTTGGAGTCTCAGACCTAAGATCAATACTTAGGCCACTGCAAATAATTTGTGTTCACAATCAGTGTATTCTGCAAATGCACTTTCATGGCAATCATTCATTTGTGGTGTTTTAAATCATCTTATTAGTACTGGATTTATTTTTCATATAACTAATCCAGACAAATAAATAACAGCAGGATATGCGGAGACGCATATTTTGCAAGTGATTTAGACACCAAGTGCTCAGAATTCCTGTGTGCACCCTCCTTCACTTTTTTGACTAACTCGCTATGACTGCATGTATGAATTCACAATGATGTGTTGCAATACCAAGCAGCAAAGGGAGCTGGACCACTAAACCTCAAGGCAATGATCCGACCCTTCATTCTGACCTGGGTGCTCAGGTCTTCTTTCCCTGAAGCCATTCAACTTACTCCACAGGGCACAACTTGTGTCGTTTCTTGATCCCAAACGGCAAAAAACAAAAACAAAAAACCCCCCTTTTAACCAGGATACTAGGAGTTTTCCATATATTTCATATATTGTGTTATAACTTCAAATCTCAAAACTGAGTATATTTCTACTTATACGTGTGTGCGTATGTGTGTGTGTTTGTTAATTTTTCATCAGTTTGCCCAATAATAAATACAATTAATAAAGTCTGGAATGTATGCTCCACAAATTTCTCAAAAGCCCCATCTCCTTTGTCACGGCTAAATGTTATTTAGGTGTACGACATGGAAAATAAAACATTTTTGTTTTGATGGGCCGACAGGCCTTTATGTGGGTCTGATGCACAATTAGGACATGCACTCTACAGGTCCATGTGTACCAGGCTGTCTTAATAATAGTGTGCACACCCCCCAAGGCACCTACTTGTTTCAGGTCATCAGTGATAACATACTAATTAGGTAATAGTATAAATCCACTCTGCCAGTAGCAATGCTTTTTAAACAGCTGTTGAACTTACAAAAAATAAAAGTAGAAGTATAATGCCATATTTTGAAATGACAAATATCTTAATATCACATAAAAAAGGCATTTAGACTTATTTAATTTGGGAAATTATAAGTATTGATCAAGATGCAGGGCTACTTCCATAGACAGGACTAAAGCGGTTATAAAAAATATTGTGGTGACAAATGATGTTTTCCCTAGGTGGTAAGGTCACAGATTACCTACATATTTAGGTGGTCAGCTGTTCCCTGTTCCCCATTTTGAGATGTTCTGTACTGTTGCGGACTGGCTTCAAGAAATATCAACCTCGTTAAAATGCTAGTCTTCACATCTTTTAAAGGAATTGTATGATGCACAGTTTCTGGCTTTATTGCAACTCTGTAGGGGCAGAAAAGTAGTGGCAATTTTAACCGCACGGCCTTTTACTTAAGAAGCAAGTTTGGTGGATTTGAAACATCTTTCCAATTCCATAGTTTATACGGCGGGGACATTTACCCTCTTCACAATAAATACTTGTAACAGGCTATGTTGTTTCTCTGAGAACTATTACAACTGTGCAGATTTCAGTGTGGCTTTTTGTATCCCCTCCCCGAAGTAAAACTATATTTGGTGTGCAGATGTTCACTGACTGCTGACATCAGTGACGCATTTAGAAAAAAAAAAGGAAAAAAAAAGTTTATTGACTAGCACTGCTGTATTCTGCTATTATCTGTGATTCCTGCGGAACTCCCCAAGTTTCTAGTTAGCAGTTCTTTCCACTGCCCTCACTCTAGTAGCCCCATAGGGCCATAGCACAGTTCTTCCTGACAGGGAAGCTATGTTGACTATGTTCCCTCCTGTTTCAAGCTTCCCTGTGGGAGCCTGGCATCACGATGTTGACTGGCGGGCCTCCTGCTGCACTTCCGCCTACCCCAGAGTCCCTCTCCATGGGCAGTAGGAAAAGTACAAAAGCGATTAGCCAGCCGCCGCAGAGAGGTGGTGGGAGGGGTGCTTGAGCGGGGACCACAGTGAGAAAGCTGATGAGAGAGAGAGAGAGAGAGAGAGAGAGAGAGAGAGAGAGAGAGAGAGAGAGAGAGAGAGAGAGAGCACATCAGTAAGTGAGAGAGCCACCATTGGGACCCACATCCTCAGGAAGCCATGACAGAAACTGATGATGAGGAATGAGGATTGGGGACCAAGTGTTGGAGGGGGGGGATTATGTAATTGTAAGAGTGCATCAGTGGCACAAAGGGAGTATGGGGGGAATTGGTTGCGCTGACGAGGGGGTAAAAACAGGAAGACAAAAACTAGAGAGAGCGAGGGAGATAACCAAAAAAGGGGACATCAAGGGGAGCAAGAACAAAAAACAAAGTCTTAAAAAGCACGACCAGAAACTAGGCAGATGGAAAAAAAAGGGGTTAGAGAGATAGAGAGCAAGAGAAGGAAGAAAAAAAATGTCAGATAGACTTCTCCGCATGCCTGTAGAAGGAAAAAAAAACAGAGGGCAAAAAAACGCACCCCTCTTAAAATGGCTTTGAAAGTCTAAATAGTCTACTTCCCCCTTGTACTGTGTTGAGCCTGCAGTCAGACTGGGTGGCAGGGAGACGCGACCACTTGTCGCTCTCTCAGACCGATTTCTATCTGCTTTTCTGTTATGCCCCTCCTAAATAACAATCCATCTCTCAATGCCTTGTTTTTCCTCTTTTGAATACAGGGAGCAGTGTGGAGCCAGACTAGTGTGTGTTCCTCTTCTCCCTCAGTTTTCCCCAGAAGGTGGCATTATAGTAACTTTTGCTTGATGGGACATACATATAGTTCTGCTGTGATGTGTAGCTTATACATAGATGATCCTATAATCCTGTGATAGAGCTTAGAAGGAAATCATAGCAATACATCATGTAGGACTATTTTCACTGCTGAGTTTTGTCTAGAATGATGTATGATCTCAACAAAGCACTCCCCACTTGGGATAGGCCATATATTTATATATATATATATATATATATATATATATATATATATATATATATATATACACTGTATATAAAAATGTATATCTTACCCAGTAAATGAGAAGCAATCAAGGGTGTCACAATTTTGATTTTTTTTTTTTTTTGAATTTTCCCCCTTTTTCCCCCCCAATTGTATCCCCCACAATTACCCCACTTTTCCGAGCCGCCCCGGTCGTTGCTGCATGCCCTCTGCCGATCCGGGGAGGGCTGCAAGACTACTACGTGCCTCCTCCGATACATGTGGAGTTGCCAGCCGCTTCTTTTCACCTGACAATGAGGAGTTTCGCCAGGCGGATGTAACGCTTCGGAACATCACGCTATTCCCCCCAGTCCCTCCCCCCCAAACAGGTGGCCCGACCTGAGAGGAATAGCGTGACTCCCCCACTGCTACGTCCCCCTGGCGAAACTCCTCCCTGTCAGGTGAAAAGAAGCGGCTGGGGACTCCACGTGTATCAGAGGAGGCATGTGGTAGTCTGCAGCCCTCCCCAGATCGGCAGAGGGGGTGGAGCAGCGACCTGGACAGATTGGAAAACAGGTTAATTGGCCAAATACAATTGTGGAGAAAAAGGGGGAAATCCAAAAAAAAAAATCTCTTTTTCCTTGCATGTTAACAGTGATTATTTATCTGTACGAATGATGGTCTTGCGGCATGGTGGTGCAGTGGTTAGTGCGGTTGCCTCACAGCAAGAAGGTCCTGGTTTCGAGCCCCGAGGTAGTCAAACCTTGGTGGGTCATCCCGGGTCATTCTCTTTGTGGAGTTTGCATGTTCTCCCCGTGTCTGCGTGGATTTCCTCCGGGGGCTCCGGTTTTCTCCCACAGTCCAAAGACATGTAAGTCAGGTGAGTTGGCCATACTAAATTGTCCCTAGGTATGAATGGGTGTGTGTGTGTGTGTGTTTGCCCTGTGATGGCCTCGTGGCCTGTCCAGGGTGTCTCCCCGCCTGCCGCCCAATGACTGCTGGAATAGGCTCCAGCATCCTCGCGACCCTGAGAGCAGGATAAGTGGTTAAGCTAATGGATGGATGGATGATGGTCGCCTTACCCCAATTAATTATTTCTATTACCTTTTGCTGCAGCTGTAAATGAAGTCTGTGGTTATGCTGCAATGCAAGCTGGCTTGAACATTCATCTTTAACAACAACAAACGTTACACATGACGACCTATGATCAAAGTAACAGTTTAAAGTGTCCTCTGTCTTATGTATTTTTAACCATGAACCTGGGGTGTGTCTTATCTTAAAGCCTTAGCAACATCTCTTGATGGCCATGAGATCTTATGCCAGTCAGCCTGCAGCGGCATGAGCTCTGAACAGCTCATTAGTAGTTGGTGAGATAAATGCCTCGTCAGCATGGTGGCCACTTGTGACTCTGCCATCATGCTGCCTGTCTGCTCAGATAAGACATGGCATTATGTCCTTTTATCTTTATCTTGTCTACTCATGACCAACACAGAGGTCTACCCCCCAAAAACTATTAGTTGGCCAGTTGACATACCTCTTACATTAAATCAGTGCTTTCCAAAGGGAGGTATCAGCAAATCAATGTGAGCTCCTTACTTGATTTTTAATGTTGCATCTTTTAATTTTATTCCAAAATCCAAAACAAGGCGAAGTAGTTTAGAACATTCTTTGATAAGTGGCAGTAACAACAATTCTCTTAAATGGAAGAGATTGGGCACAAAAAAGCTTACTTTGAACTTTTCTCTATGTCAAAAAGAAATAATTATTGACTGGCCTACTCACCTCAGCATCATTTATATTTTAGGTCATTTAGTTTCAGGATGTGACCAAGTCAACTCAACTCAAGTCTCAAGTCAGTGTTATGTCTTGAGACACAAGTCTTAAGTCAGGTCCAGGGTCTAAATGTAGAATACCAAATCAAATCAGTGTCATTGGTGTCAAGTCTCAACTCAGGTCTCAAGTCTAAATGTCGAAAACCAAGTGAAGTCACAACAAATAAGAATACAGTACCAATTTAATGTCTCTTAAAATATCTTGAACTTTTTAATGGAAGATTATTTTTGTTAAGAAAATACATCTGTTTTATCAGTTTAAACTTTACAACTCTATGAAACAAATTTCCAACGCAAAGCATACATTAACGTACACTACCGTTCAAAAGTTTGGGATCACCCAAACAATTTTGTGTTTTCCATGAAAAGTCACACTTATTCACCACCATATGTTGTGAAATGAATAGAAAATAGAGTCAAGACATTGACAAGGTTAGAAATAATGATTTGTATTTGAAATAAGATTTTTTTTACATCAAACTTTGCTTTCGTCAAAGAATCCTCCATTTGCAGCAATTACAGCATTGCAGACCTTTGGCATTCTAGCTGTTAATTTGTTGAGGTAATCTGGAGAAATTGCACCCCACGCTTCCAGAAGCAGCTCCCACAAGTTGGATTGGTTGGATGGGCACTTCTTTGAGCAGATTGAGTTTCTGGAGCATCACATTTGTGGGGTCAATTAAACGCTCAAAATGGCCAGAAAAAGAGAACTTTCATCTGAAACTCGACAGTCTATTCTTGTTCTTAGAAATGAAGGCTATTCCATGCGAGAAATTGCGGAGAAATTGAAGATTTCCTACACCGGTGTGTACTACTCCCTTCAGAGGACAGCACAAACAGGCTCTAACCAGAGTAGAAAAAGAAGTGGGAGGCCGCGTTGCACAACTGAGCAAGAAGATAAGTACATTAGAGTCTCTAGTTTGAGAAACAGACGCCTCACAGGTCCCCAACTGGCATCTTCATTAAATAGTACCTGTTAGAGCCTGTTTGTGCTGTCCTCTGAAGGGAGTAGTACACACCGGTGTAGGAAATCTTCAATTTCTTCGCAATTTCTCTCATGGAATAGCCTTCATTTCTAAGAACAAGAATAGACTGTCGAGTTTCAGATGAAAGTTCTCTTTTTCTGGCCATTTTGAGCGTTTAATTGACCCCACAAATGTGATGCTCCAGAAACTCAATCTGCTCAAAGAAGTGCCCATCCAACCAATCCAACTTGTGGGAGCTGCTTCTGGAAGCGTGGGGTGCAATTTCTCCAGATTACCTCAACAAATTAACAGCTAGAATGCCAAAGGTCTGCAATGCTGTAATTGCTGCAAATGGAGGATTCTTTGACGAAAGCAAAGTTTGATGTAAAAAAAATCTTATTTCAAATACAAATCATTATTTCTAACCTTGTCAATGTCTTGACTCTATTTTCTATTCATTTCACAACATATGGTGGTGAATAAGTGTGACTTTTCATGGAAAACACGAAATTGTTTGGGTGATCCCAAACTTTTGAACGGTAGTGTATATTGAAACATAAACTTACACAACGATGTACAAAACACATGCATCTCAAGCATACTTGCATCGGAGTCTCTCTATAAATTTAGTTGCACAGCAGCTAAACTGTTACGCCGTTTGCCTAAACTTTGTCTCCTCTCTTGTGCACTGAGTCTTGCTGAGGAGTCAGTGCTGCTGCTTTCAGACCTGACAAATTAACCACATCTTGTTATTGATGTGACTAATGGTCTTAATATCGGGATAGGATTAGGCTGCGTAATGAAACACCCTCTGTTCACCTATCCTGTTTCTCATCCTCCTTGCAAACTGTCTTTTCGAAGAAGTCCGTATTTTTCAAACCACATCTTCAGTTTTTTCAAGCCTTGTCTTCACGATGTGAGCCATATCTTCAAAGTTGAAAATATTAAAATGGCTAAGCAGAAGGGAAGCTAGTTTGGAAAACATTAGAAGTGCTTGGATGCTTCTGGGCATCCAGGTGGCATGGCAGTCTATTCCATTGCCTACCAATGCAGGGATCGCCAGTTCGAATCCACATGTCACCTCCAGCTTGGTCGGGCATCCCTACAGACACAATTGTCCATATCTGCGGGTGGGAAGCCAGATGTGGGTATGTGTCCTGGTCGCTGCACTAGCGCCTCCTCTGGTCGATTAGTTATGACATCAATTTTAATGCCAATACCTCTATGATTTAAGTCTAGGTGGCACAGATAGTGATCAAGGTGGCTACAATGGAATGTTCTATGCAGGAAAAAACCTGGTTTTAAATTATTGAAATCCATGTTGGCTTCAAAAGTCAGTTGAACCGAGCGTCCGGGTAGCATAGCGGTCTATTCCATTGCCTACTAACAATTGTATTGCCGGTTCGAGTCCCCGTGTTACCTCCGGATTGGTCGGGCGACCCTGCAGACACAATTGGCCATGTCTGCAGGTGGGAAGCCGGATGTGGGTATGTGTATAGGTCGTTGCACTAGCGCCCTCTCTGGTCAGTTAGGGCGCCTGTTCGGGGGGAGGGGGAAATGGAGGGAATCATGTGATCCTCCCATGCGCTACTCCCCCTGGCGAAACTCCTCACTGTCAGGGGAAAAGACGAGGCTGGCGACTTCCACATATATTGGAGGAGGCATGTGGTTGTCTGCAGACCTCCCCGGATCGGCAGTGGGGGAGAAACAGCAACCGGGACGGCTCGGAAGAGTAGGGCTGGATACAGTTGGGGAGAAAAAGGGCGGGGTCAGCTGACCCAAAGTCAAGCCAAGACTCAAGCCTCTTCATATTGCAAGTCGAGTCTCAAGTATGTAAACTTGTGACTTGTGTCAGGCTCAGTTCAAGTTGTGACTCGAGTTCCCGTCTCTGTTTAGTTTGCAACATAGATTTGTTGCTTCATCAGAATGCTGCCAGCAACCAGACTAAACAAAAATATGCAAAACCCCGATAATATCCAACTATCAGTATTCACGTAAATTCTCTGCAAATCTGAACACCAGCAAACCTAACTCAAACCACTAGTGTGCTTTTTCAAGTCAAGTTAAAATTCTGACCGGAAATATACAATTGTTACAGAGAAAAATGCAATTTACTGTGTGGCTACTGCTGGCTTTAAAAAAAAGCATATTTCATGCGTTATTTTGTTAGATTTTTTTTTTTACAGTTTAAATACTGTTTACTTACTCACAAGTTGTCTCTAGTTGTAGGCATTCTGGATAGGGTAAGATTAGGTATGAACTTTTACTGTTAAAGCAGGTGCCTCACCCATCACTCAGTTCTCATGTGGTAGATAACCAACTCACTGCTTTTATGTCTGACTCTCTCAGTGTGTGTGTGTGTGTGTGTGTGTTACGACCCTCGGTCTGGAGAGGGTGCAACTATTAGTGTACTGAGTAACAGTGAGGTGAGGGTGCAACACAGTGAGACATAAACGTATAAATATAATAAATTTATTAACAATGACAGGACAAGGGAACCGAACGGTTGCCAAAACAAACTATTAACAAAAGTAACCCACCCTTGACAGTGCTGAAAAGCACCAAACCTAAAGACAAAAAGTGGCAACCGCTGCTAACCTAGTGTGTCTAACAGAGGTAAGCTACGTGATGGGGTGTTTGCCCATGGGCATCTTACCTTGATCCCCTTGCCCAAAAGAGCTAAACAACTAAACATAACTCAAAATAGTCAAAATGCAAACTAAACCAAAAAACAGGCCAGACATTACAAACACAAAGTAGCTACATCACACAAACTAAACTAGCTGGCCTCTGAACTGAAGACATGTGGGGGTTTAAATGGGAGACTGAACAGCTGATGAAGATTGGATTCGTTGACCGGTTGATTAGGTGATGAGGAGCACCTGAATGTAGAGTCAGAGTGATACAGGAGGCAACTCAAAACTATACGGACACACCCGTGGCCGTAACACCCCCTCCCATAAAAACAAGCCCCTACAGGCTTGTTAACAAACAAAAAAAACCCCCACAAGAACCAAAACAAGACAATGTGCTACATAACAGCAACATGTGACCAAACAAAACGGTGGAGCACCTCAGCCAGAACAAAGGGTCACCACAAGTAGCGCCGCTACATCCAAAATGTGACCCAAATATGGCCAGCACCTTCCCACCAACACATGGTCACCTACCAAGTGGCCCTCAACCACAACAAGTTACTGACAGACAACACAAAGTAGCGCACACACCGTCACGGTGGCGACCCACGCTAAATGACGTAGCTGCGTTCGACCCGCAGGTGAACCAGCTACAACTCGTGACCACACCTCGGTCACCGTGGCGACCCACGCCAAGTGACGTAGCTGCGTTCGACCCGCAGGTGAGCCAGCTACAACTCGTGACCACACCTCGGTCACCGTGGCGACCCACGCCAAGTGACGTAGCTGCGTTCGACCCGCAGTTGAACCAGCTACAACTAGTGACCACACCTCGGTCACCGTGGCGACCCACGCCAAATGACGTAGCTGCGTTCGACCCGCAGGTGAACCAGCTACAACTCGTGACCACACCTCGGTCACCGTGGCGACCCACGCCAAGTGACGTAGCCGCGTTCGACCCGCAGGTGAACCAGCTACAACTCGTGACCACAGTCACAACACAAGGTGTGCCAGCGTGGACCAGCTGGTGGTGGAAGCAAAGAGCGCAGCGCGCCCCGCACTCATAGCCTTAAAGGTCTACCGTCCGCAACTCCCCTCCAGCCTCTCTGCCACAAATCCCGCCCCCCAAATCTCCCACTGGAGACCTGACTCAGCCTGCCTCTCAGGCGGGCGTCAGCACCCACGCCGAGTGCAACACAGGGGACCAGGGATCGAACCACAACAGCCTGGCCGGCAGCTCCGCTCTAGCATCGGACCTCGTCCGCGTCGGCACGAAGCTCTGCCACCAGAACCAACACCATGGCAGAGGATGAAAGGAAGTGGACCAGCAGCCACAGCCGTACCCACCACCAAACCAAGAACACACCAACACTAAACAATAATGAACACTGTGCTTAACACCACCCAACACCGAACGCTAACACGGCACACTACAGGAAACAGCAACTAGCCAGACCAAAGCCGCCAATATCCCGGACGAGCCCCCATTTGTTACGACCCTCGGTCTGGAGAGGGTGCAACTATTAGTGTACTGAGTAACAGTGAGGTGAGGGTGCAACACAGTGAGACATAAACGTACAAATATAATAAATTTATTAACAATGACAGGACAAGGGAACCGAACGGTTGCCAAAACAAACTATTAACAAAAGTAACCCACCCTTGACAGTGCTGAAAAGCACCAAACCTAAAGACAAAAAGTGGCAACCGCTGCTAACCTAGTGTGTCTAACAGAGGTAAGCTACGTGATGGGGTGTTTGCCCATGGGTATCTTACCTTGATCCCCTTGCCCAAAAGAGCTAAACAACTAAACATAACTCAAAATAGTCAAAATGCAAACTAAACCAAAAAACAGGCCAGACATTACAAACACAAAGTAGCTACACCACACAAACTAAACTAGCTGGCCTCTGAACTGAAGACATGTGGGGGTTTAAATGGGAGACTGAACCGCTGATGAAGATTGGATTCGTTGACCGGTTGATTAGGTGATGAGGAGCACCTGAATGTAGAGTCAGAGTGATACAGGAGGCAACACAAAACTATACGGACACACCCGTGGCCGTAACAGTGTGTGTGTGTGTGTGTGTGTGTGTGCGCATGTGCGCATGCCCACGCACATGTGTATGAGAGAGAGAGAGAGAGAGAGAGAGAGAGAGAGAGAGAGAGAGAGAGAGAGAGAGGGAGAGAGTGCGTGAGCGATTGATTTTTTTTATTTTTAAAGTAACTTTTATTTAAAAAACATGCAACCATATTTAAAACACAAGCAAATAAATAAATACTTAACATAAATAAATGACATCAACTCTCCAGAAAAAAACCAACAAGTTGGTTGTATTTTACTGAGCACAGCACACCCCCATGAGCCAAGATAACATTGAATTGCTCAATAGCTTATATTTCTTTGTAATAATTATCATTTTAATCAGCATTCTGACTTTCACCATCCTAGTAAACAGCAATTTTACATCAATGTCTACTGAGTCAAGAGTGAGTGAGAGAGAGAGAGAAAGAGAGAGAGAGACAGAGAGAGAGACAGAGCGTGAGTGTGTGTGTGTGAGAGAGACAGAGACAGAGACGGAGACAAAGAGATAGACAGACAGAGAGAGACACAGAGACAGAGAGCGAGAGAGAGAGGGACAGTGAGAGAGAGACAGAGACAGAGCGAGAGAGAGAGAGATTTTGAATTTGAGAGTCCCCACTGGATGTGAAGCAACGCTTTTCATCTGTCCTTGTTCCTGTGAAATGTCAAAAAATATCAAGATGGCTCAAAGAAAGGGATTTCTTGTGTCTGACAGGATTTTAACTCGTAAGATGAATACAACATTAGTCAGACTTGGAGTACTTAATAATCTTTTCATACTGCCAGAGGGAACAAAGCTACACTTGCAGAACCGCTGTCTCACCGAAGGCTTGCACATTAATTTTAAGTGAAAAGCACGACATCTTTCATCTGGACTAGCACACAGATCTCCCCTCACTCCCAGGACGTTGGGAGTGTAGTGTTTAGAAATTCCTGAGCCTTCATTGATATTCCATTCTCACATCAGAGGACATTCATTATTTTTTTTTTATCAGGCAAAATCAGTCAAGAAAAATGAGCTAATCTTTGCGGGTTTTATGAGAATCATATGCTTTGCAAAGCTACATCAATCTTGGAAGGATGGGGAGCAAACAATATGCGATGAATCGCTGATGCCTCCATCCTCCTCGGTGGCACGTAGTTAGCAGGACGGTCGGATGATTAGTCTTCACTTTCGAGACCTGTGCAGCTAATTAAAGCAAAGACGACTAATGAAAATTTGCCTGCATAAGTGCAATAAGTTAAATTCTTCACATTGCGGTAGCAACCTGACATAGAGGGCTGATAAAGGACTAATATACTTGAGTGAATGGAATGAGCATACTGTAGACCTGCTGCCATAACTAATGCTGTCTCGTATATAACACATGTCTTTAATGCACAAGGCAGCATGTACGTCCCAGTCCATCGCTACATCTGATGTCTTCCTGGTTGCAGGACAACTTACCATGAAGCAAGTTTGCATTAAATATGTGGCGTGCCTTTATTAGTTTGAGCAGACTGGCCATGAAGTATACAAGTGAATGAGTAAGTTAGTGAGCCATAGACCTTCCATGCACCATTGGATTTGTTGTTTCACCAACTTCCGACACGATGAAACAACTGACAAATGGTTCCCAGAGGTGTAAACAGAGCTAGTGTGAAGACAAGCTGTCTCCAGACTAGCTATCACATCCTGGCTACCTCAACAGCACACAAGACTCAACAAGCAAAACACGCACTCAGTCTCTCTCTCTCTCTCTGTCTCTCTCGCTTGCGTGCTCTCTCTCTCTCTCTCTCTCTCTCTCTCTCTCTCTCTCTCTCTCTCTCTCTCTCTCTCTCTCTCTCTCTCTCTCTCTCTCTCTCTCTCTCTCTCTCTCGCTTGCTCTCTCGCTTGCTCTCTCTCTCTCTCTCTCTCTCTCTCTCTCTCTCTCTCTCTCTCTCTCTCTCTCTCTCTCTCTCTCTCTCTCGCTCGCTCGCTCGCTCGCTCTCTCTTGCTTTCTCGCTCTCGCTCTCTCTCTCTTGCTCTCTCTCTGTCTCTTTCTCGCTCGCTCTCTCTTGCTGTCTCGCTCTCTGTGTCTGTCTCTCACACACGCACGCACGCACGCACGCACGCACGCACGCACGCACGCACGCACACACACACACACACACACACACAGAGGCAGTTAAGTCACACATGTACTGCCCTAAGCCAGGGCCATAAAACTGACAAAACTAATCAGTGATTTTTGAATTTGGGGATCCTGGGACTCATGAAAACGATGTGAGATGGTGAGGAAGCTCGTGTATACTATACAATATGTTGTGTGCAGTATGCAGGGGTTAGAGGCTAGGGGACACTGCAGGCCCCTGCAGAGCACTGATAAGAGCTTGTTTACCTTCCTGTGGATGGTCAGGCCTCAGTCTGCAGCTGCGGAAACGCTCGGACAATAGGTATGTGTGTGTGTGTGTGCGTGTGTGTATGTGTGTGTGTGTGTGTGTGTGTGTGAGAGAGAGAGAGAGAGAGAGGGAGAGTTTGTATGTGTCTATTTGTCTGCGTGTGTAGCCAAGAGAAGCTTTTGGCCAGCCTTGAAGTCCCCCCTTTTTTGTGCTCCCTCATGTCTTTCTCCGCCAACTCTGATAGAACCGCCACCCCTTTCCTCCCCCTTCCCCTCCGAACTTCGTAGTTCCAACCCTGGATACAAACAGTTTACCCCTCCCTGAGGGACCGAGGGAGACAGTTGGTCTTGACGCTGCCCTCCCTTTTGCAGGGTTTCCCCTAGGACTGAACAATAATATCATTTATCATCTGTCAATTGGCCGAAATGTGGATGTTATCACATCGTGATACACAATTTTGTTGTCTTAATTGATAAGAAAGATAATCTATAACCTAGAATACCTCACAACATGTGATCTGACATATTTGAGAGAGAAAGCCTATTATTTCAAAACTAGTTTTGGTTTGATGTTATACTGCACAGATTGGAAATATGATTTTCAATATCATGTAAAATTCCCATTGATTATCAAAATACTTTGATTATCATAATACTTTCGAGGTTAAGGTTGGTGCTCCAGGAAAGGAGATGTAAGACAACTAATTTTCATTTTGTTCCCAGAATGTTGATGTATGGCTGAGGAGTCTTTAGGGTTGCGGTAGTAAACATTTTACCTGACCTAAAAAAAAAAAAAAAAAAATTGAACATAATTTTCAGTGTATGTTGACAAAATGTATTGTTAAAAGGGGATTTTTTTTTTAAATTCCCCCTTTTTCTCCCCAATTGTATCCGGCCAATTACCCCACTCTTCCGAGCCGTCCCGGTCGCTACTCCACCGCCTCTGCTGATCCGGGGAGGGCTGCAGACTACCACATGCCTCCTCCAATACATGTGGAGTCACCAGCTGCTTCTTTTCACCTGACAGTGAGGAGTTTCGCCAGGGGGATGTAACGCGTGGGAGTATCACGCTATTCCCTCCAGTCCCCCCCACCCCAAACAGGTGCCTCGACCGACCAGAGGAGGCGTTAGTGCAGTGACCAGGACACATATACCCACATCCGGTTTTCTACCCGTAGACATGGCCAATTTTGTGTGCAGGGACGCCCGAACAAGCCAGAGGTATCAAGGGGATTTGAACTGCCGATCCCAGTGTTAGTAGGCAACAGAATAGACCACTTTTTTGCACATTCAGGTCAGTTCAGTACCTTGACCAGTTCACACTGGAATCTGATATGGCCACATTTAAAAAATAAAGTGATCAGCCAAAAAAAAAAAAACAGATCTGAGAAATAAATTAGAATCAAGCACTAAGGCTTGCAGTCTGAACATAGCTGTTGAAACTGTCAGGAGACTCAGTAGAGGAAGGCCCTAAGTCCTGGAAGAGGCTTTTTTTTTTTTGGCTGATTACTATGCCAACCTGTTTCTCCTCTCCATCCATCACATTGATCATCAGCGTTGCGTGACTTGGATGTGTAGCTACAGTAATCTTCTCACCTGACAGATGTGAAAATACTCCAGCTCAGTGTCGTATGCGTTTTGCCCCTCATACCAAAAACAAGCATTAATGATCTGGTAAACTGGACGTGACTAAAGGATGTGTCATATAAAGTGTTTCTTTTTTCTAAGAAGTGCAAACAGGAAGGAGCCATGAAGGCTCCTTGTCATGACACATGATGCCTTTGTTTACTTTGGAAGGATGTCTTTCCTCATGTCTTTCCTCCTCTTACAATCACATGAAAGTAATGTATTTGAACTAAAATATACTGTATCCCACACATTATTTTATAAAATATACACATTTTGCCGCAGCTGAGATGTATTACTTACCCAGGATTTGTCAAAACTCTTATCAACATGTCAGTAGTGTTGGATTTTGCATGTGATAAAAGACAGTGTGGCCCTAAACTTTGGCCAGTCTGTGTAAATCTGAATATATAAGAATGCAGTAGTTAATGCATTAATTCCTCAAATTTCATCAAAATGCTATCAGCTGTGCACACATGGGATATCTGTCACAATGACAAATGTGCACAGGAGGATCTGATTCCATAGCTTTGGCACTGTAAGGACTGTGATACCTATGGGGACACCCTTGATGCGCAAGGGTAATAATTTTCTATAGGCTTATCTGTCCGTTTTCCTACTGGATCCTTTTCACAAACACCCCACACAACTAAGATCAAGCTAGAAATAATCATGGACACTAAACATTTCTTCTCATGGAATGGGAAATGGATGGGTCTGATAAAAATAGATAGAGCAGAGAGGATGAAACAGCGCTTCTATACCTCATTTACCGCCAGACCACTTAGTGAGACCATTGGCATTTCCGGGGTCAGAAGTGAAGAATGAATATGGCTTATAGTGTGTGATGAGCAGTTAAAGAAACCCATGGAACAAATATGCATATTGATAATAGGCATACGCGCGCGCACACACACACACACACACTTATACGTACACATATATAGCATTAGTGTCTCCCGTCGTAGGCTGTCGAACGAGGGGTCAGAACAGAGTCTGTATGAATGTAGATGTCAAGCAGCAGACAAGCAGCAAACCCACTAGAGCAGAATAAAAGGAAACCTGCTTGGACCTTCTGGGTAGGAAAAGAAGAGAGGTATAAAAAGGAAGCTGCTTCTTTGCTGTATTCTGTAAAAAAAAAAAGGAAAAATAATACATTCACTCACTGAGAAGATTAAAAAATGACAGATAAAGTTCATTATGTAACTTTATACAACATACATCTCACTTGTAGTCCCCATTTTTGGTTGTTCTGTCCTATTTATCCATCTCTCTTTGCCCTTCCCATTCATGAATTTGACTCAACCAGGGTCTCCATTAGTGCCAAATATGGCATACCCTGTTTACCTTTGCTAACTTTGTAATTTCCCTTTTTGACCCTGAGCCTTTTCACCCTCTTTCTCCCTTCCTTCCCCATCTTACTAAAACACTCTAAGGGATTGTCCCTTGTTATAGAGTTGTAGAGTTAAGAGATGTATCCTTACCAAGTCTTATCTTTAGTTTAGCGGGTGACCATGTGCACATGCTATTCTGCTCGGATGTGTCTGTCTGGTGGTTATTGCATGACGGAATAGTTCCTGACTTTGATCGTATCTGAATTAAGTCTCCCAGTGTGAGGAGACAGACAGTCTGAGCTCAGGAGGCTTTAAGGCTTGGCTCCGAACAGCCAATCCAGATCACAGAACGCCTCCGCCATGATGTCTGCCATCTAGTGACGCCACGCAGCTCTGATAAAGCCCCAATCAGACCCTCTCATCTCTCATCAGCTAGGGAGGGATATGGGCCAGTGGTGAGGCTGATGATTGGGTAGGAAGTGACAACTGGCCCTGCACATCCTGAGGAAGGGGGCATTCCATTGGTAGAAAATATCTAGTGACCACCAGCAGGGCAAATACTCCACCTTAATGCCAGAAAAGGGAATATGAAAATCTACTCAACTGAACTTTGAGTACATTTTGAAATTATTTTGATGAAACACACACACACACACACACACACACACACACACACACACACAGAACAGACAGGAAGTAGATTGAAAAACAAATCGATAAATTACTAAAACTCGTTTTTGAAGATGTAAGGTGTCAGAAAAATGTGACTTGCTTCTCTTGTTTATCAGTTCAACCCACACATTTACCATCTAATACTCCTCAAGGTCTGATGAAAAGAACAGGGGAAAGAATAACTAATAATAGCTAATACCCCTCCTACACCCTCCGAGGCAAGGATAAAAAGAGTGTGCAGTAGGCAGACATGAATGAAACAGGAAACCAACACCCAATTATAGGGCATATTTTAGCCCAAGACTGATTGAATTATGCTTTCAAACTATGCATGATTTTGGTGCTGGTAGCCCATGTATGTCTTTTGAATGTGTGTGAATTCTCTGCTCTTTATTTTATCTTTGTAAAAAAAAAACCATCCTTGATAATGTATAATTTTCATGATAAATGAATAAGTCATGTGCAATATGTATAATTTATTGTGCACATGTTTTCACAAACTCTAGGATTTTATTGTTGTATGTTGTTTAGTTCTTTAATCATGGGTTTCATGTTGATGTCATTACAATAATAGTCACAAAGCTCCTTGTAAGACTTTATTAGTAAAACAGACATGTATGTTAGGGTTAATACTCCTGCCTGTGCCCCTGAGCAATGCAATGGAAAGAAGAAATGGAGTTGGTCCTCAGGCGCTGGAGCTGCCCACTGCTCCTATACAATAGGATGGGTTAAATGAGGAGAACAAATTTCATTGTAACCTGTACAATGACAAAATGAAGTGGCTTTTATTTCATTCATTAATTATTTAGTTCAAAGAATCATACAAACTAGACAATCTAAATAGACTGTTACATAGATGCAAGGATCAAATGTTCAGGCCAGATGTTGCTTGCCCTGCTTAACAATTGGTGTTTTCTGTCACTTAGCCTTCAGTCAGACATGTGACCCAGTGAATGTTCTGGACCCCCCTTTGGTCCAGGTGAGGGAGATGCCCATTGGCTGTTGGACCAGCTTCCTCAGTGAGGACATGAGAGAGGTCCACATTTTTAACCTGCACTTCTCTCAATCAGTAAGTAACTCGATTTCAAATACATGTGAACTTGTCATAAGTTTAGTGATAACAAAGCCCACCCATTTAGAGGGAAAATATGATTTATCAATTTTACTGTCATTTGAAATTACTCTCATTGAATTACTATTGCATGCTACTGGAGTTCACGACCAGTTCTCAAGTGAAACCAGTTTTTTGGGGCTGCTTATGAGATATTAATACCAGATGACCACTTAGATAACAAGTAAGCTAGCTTCCGCCTGTGGTAGAATGTAAACAGCATGGCAGCTAGCTGTCAACACATGCCAAAGTGAGCAGATTGACTGGGTAGCCCCTAAGTCCACTGGGGTTTCTTATGCTTATTTTCTTGTGTGAATACTAGTGGGCTTTATAAAGTCTTGAAAAAAAAATTCAGATAAGCAAACCCACAAAGTTTATTTTGCAGATTACAAATTGTGTCACACTGCCTAAAAATACATTTAGCATCATGGAATGAGAAAACTAACTCCAGAAAACATTTAATCAGGGGTTCAAGCCAGGAGAGCTGAAACCCTGTTGTTTTTGGGCTGGTTTATATTTTTTCCTCAGAAATGTTTACGCAAATTCCCATGAGATAGTAAATGGTAGAGATATGATACCCATTGATTGGAAGTGTTGTGCAAGTGCTTCCCAAGATATATGATCCCAATGGGCTTGAAAGGGGTGCTATAAGTAAAGGTCAAATTGGAAAAGTCATTGGCCCTGTGATGGCCTGGCGGCCTGTCCAGGGTGTCTCTTCGTCAGCTGCCCAATGACTGCTGGGATAGGTTCCAGCATCCCTGCGACTCTGAGAGCAGGATAAGCGTTTCGGATAATGCAATGCAATGCAATGCAGTAACTCATAAGCCTTAAGTCTGATTTACACGAAACTTGGTACAAACATCCATCTATCCTAACTCTACAAATTTGCCTCAAGAACAACTTAAGTCCACCTGACCAGATTTTCTGTCATATTGACGTTTTTGAAAAACATGTTTGACATCTCCTGAACTGTAGGTCTGATTGCTACCACATTTTATGTGGATCATTATTGGACCAAGCTTATCAAAAGTTGCATAAAGCTTTTGATATCTTATTCAGTTTTCAAGATATTCCACAATGACCTTCAAAAGGGCATGGCTCAGCACATAAATAGAACAAAGTCAACAACCATTGAGCCAATCATCACAAAACATGTTGGATATAAGTACCTGAAACATAGCCTGAAACTGTCAATCAAATCTACCACTAGGAAGCACTACAAATGCAAAAAGTGGAAGTGGCATAACACAAATCCAGACTTGAACCCAGGAATCGCCACTTGTGGCTATATTTTATACATCGTTATTGCTATGCAGCCTCAATTTTTTACTGTCCGACACTGGCCAGCTAACATTAGTCATTTCTTTATCAGTGCACACTCATTCCTTACTACCAACCCCCCCCCCCACTTTGTTTCTTTCTGCAGTATTTTCACTTATCCCATTAAAAATTTTTTTTTTTTCACTCTTATTTTTAGAACTTCCTTGTCTTTTGGTTAAGGCGTAGGTTTTAAGGGGAGAGGAGTGAGTTTGCTTTGTGCACCAGCCTAAACACCATTAAAAGATGATACAGTACATAAAGATGCCAATCTGCATCCCTTACTTTTACTGGTGAAAGACTATCAAGGCCTGGAGGCCAACAGCTTGTAGGAAAACCATTGTGAATCCTCATGTCTTTTTCTTAAAAGGACCCTTTATCAATTACACAACTGGCTCACCAAAACCTGAGCCAATCAGTATACTTTTTGGTTTGAGAGCTGTTTTGCTTGAATTTGTCCTTTGAGAAAACTGATACTAATGGTGCTCTTTAATTAACACTAATTAAAATAACATGTTTCCGATTGAAGAAAATTAATACTATGTAGTGTTAAAGTTTTAATTAAACATGACAGAGGGAAGACATATGAAAAAACTGATGTCAAATCACTCATTAAACCTGGCAGTTCAGCTTTATGATTTATCTGTGTCAGTATACCCCTAAAAATGCAGCTACAGCCTCACCTTGACCCCTTTTCTTGACCCTTACTCCCTCCAGCATCAGTACCCTCCTCTACCACACCTTCACTTTCAGACCTGACATTTACTGCAACCTGTTAGTAATGTGAATTATGCATTTTAATGACTGGAAGGCTTATTGCTAATGATTTGAAATAATGTTGCACCGTCTAAACATTTCACTGCTCATTGTACTTGTACATGAAATATGTGAAACATGATTTTTTAATCGTTTTTATGCATGGTCAATAATCCACTGACTGACTGATTCAACTTTCTTTAATCTTTTAATCCTTGAATATTTTCACCTCCTATTCTGCTCTTCATCTTCGCGAGCTCTCTTTTATAAAAAGAAAATCTGTGATTTTACGGGCTATGTGTGCAAAGTTGCAAATATTAGATGTAATATTGGATGTAATTTAGGAAACTCTTATTAAACTATTTAGGCATGCTTGGGTGCAGAAGAAAACAAGTTTTGCTTATCTGCTCACAGCCATCCAATTTTGCTGTGACGTATTGTCCTGGGCACAGAAATGAGCTCATTTTTCTTTGACAGTGTGTTTTGGGATGCACTGTGCTGATTACGATATAGCGCCACACTGGAGTGATGCCGCCATTGCAGTTATAAACGATGAGCACAACGGTGGTCTTAGCAGATGGTCTGTGAGCATGAAAACCGTGTTCTGCCATGCTGACAACTTGTGTGCCAGTGGCACACAAAGGATTCAAAGGTGGTCGCTTTCAAAGGTGGTCAAATTCAAAGCATGGCACACAGTTTTGGGGAAGGCAACCACCTTTGAATTCTCTCTGCAGGAATTACCCTGAACTTAGTCTAAATGAACGAAAACCCAAATGTTGGCATATTCATAAAATTAGTTGCTTGATTACTACTACTATTACTACAATAGTGAATCCTTTGAGGTAATTAAATATCAAAGGATTTATAGAGTAATGGTAAAAATGTTAAGAACATAAAACTGTTAGGTGACTAGACAGAATTTAGACATGTGAGACAAAGAGACGTGCCTTTATTTCCTGTAAATAGCAACTAAACTCTATACTACTTTAGTGAGTTTGCTACAATCTCATGGTAGCACGTGTCTGGCTGACCTCAGGACCAAGTGATGTAGGCATAGCAGGATAAACATAGCTACATATAATAAGATTAATAATGGGTCTGTTTGTCGGAACAGTCAATCTTTTTGTCAGTGCTCACTCATTAGCACAGTTACTGGATACAGATACTGCAAATCCCAGCAAAAAGTACATGATCCTGAACAGGCAGAAAGCATTCAGGTGCAGGTTAGACTTTCCGATTGTCACAGATTTAGGCGCAACACTGGCAAGATGTACTAGCGGTTACATACACATTTTGAGAAAAGAAGACTGATCAATTATATCAACTGACGTATTCAACAACATATCAATCCCTATGAAATGTCAAATTAAACCTAATTACATGTTAGATTATGTTTAGCTTTGTCTTTTATTGTGTATCACTTTCTCTTCTGCATTCAACATACAACTTTGTTCCTCATCATCTTCTTCTCTTCCGTTTGTGCCTGACTTGACACATTGCCTGTGGGCATCATTACATCTGAAAACTCAGCGGCACCTGCTAGTACCAATGAAATAACATATAGAGGGGCAATTACAGAATGCATTGAATGGATGCATTCTGTCAATTAAAGCATAATACGTAGCATGGTTGTTGTTCCAAAAGTGAGGACGTGACAAGAGTGATCAAATATAGCATTTTTCAACGTAAAAATACTCCAGATAATATTTGAATAGACAGATATAAACGAGAACATGCACTTTCCAATGAATCAAGTGAGTGTGGAAACAACTAAAGAAAAACAGCTTTTTTCTTTCACAACGTTCCAGTAAGTGAGATGTAGTAAGGAAAATTGCCACTTGTTTTGTGAAATAGGAAATTTGTTAATAGGTTTTAGGAGTGGGGTTAATGGGGGTACATTCCATAGAGCTAGCATATCCTGTTCTCCTGTGGGACTGTACAAGGATGTTTTGCGAAAAGAAAAAAAGAAGCAAGGGGTCATAATATTTCTTAACACAGCTTCCTTATCTTCAGTTGACTGCATGTGTTTGAAGCAGAGCACAGATTATTCACAAAAGATTTTTCTTATAAACACAGAAGGGGAATGTCTTTATCTCCTGCCAAAAGGTTCAGTTGGATTCAAAATGTGCTCATTTCACCTCTCCCTCATATACTCTCCTCTTTTCATGACCCTCTCCCCCTTTCCATTTTATTTGAGATTGATTTAGCTCTTGTCAGTGACAGCTGACTCCCACCTGCATGTGCTTTGACTCTGACAGACCATTTCTCATGTTATCCCAAACAAAAGCAGATATGTGACCCCCAACTCACACCCTCAGCCCTCATCCTCCGGCCTACTCTCCAGGATTCAACCCCAGTCATAATTCATAGCCACTCAACAATATAAACAGCTATGATGAAGTATGTCCTTCAGAGTAGTGAGGTTTGGACAAAGGTGCTCCAAGGAAGGGAGGAGGTTGAGGGGAAGTGTGCCTGGTTGAGACCCTTTTCCACTGAAGCCAGTTTCGACAGCAGAGGGGAGGGCAGACAGGCAGAGTCAATGGGCTGCACAGGGCAGAATAATTTATAGGGAGGAGCTGCTATTTGGATGAATTGATGTCACACATTGGCATGGATACAGGGACTTGACACAAAGCCAAGACTAGACCACCGGAGCCGACTCAAGTTAGGAGAGAGAGCCAAAAGAATAACTGGAAACCACATCAGCAAAGGCCCGCCAGCAAAAAAAAAAAAAAAGGATAAAAAATAGTTTGAAGAGGAAAACAATTGTATCTTGAAAGTACAGGAACAAAAATAGCAGGGGTGAGTGATCAGGGTCAGCGACATTCATGTGCCGTAGTTAAAAAAAAAAAAGAAATCATATATGAATGGAGGGGGAATGCGGAAAATGGACAGAGGACAGAGACAGAAAAACTGAGATGTAAATGAGATGAGATGTAAGTATTGTACAGGGTTATTTATAGAAACATATTTGTGAAATTATTTAAATGGATTCAGAGCTGCTATAGTAGTTAGTTACTTTTTAATTTAGCATTTTGATTAATACTGTCAAATGTAAGCACTCCTGGACACATTACATGAGGATAACAGAAAATTTTGTTTATTTATTATACTCATTATTTTCTCATTAAAGTGGCGGGTAACTGAGCTCAAATCTGTGTTTTGGGATACCCATACCCCAGGAAAACGTATCAGTAACCACCCAGCCAATTCTGTATGATTAAAAATGTTGCGAAGTATATAAAACAAAGCTTCAAAAACGTGTAAAAATTTGCAGTGTCCACAGGTTTCAGACTCTGGGGGCGTAGCACCGAAAGGAAGACGGTGACGTCACCAAGGAAGCCGGCCAAAAAATCAAGAAAGGAAAATGGGAAAAATACCCCAAACGGTCTAACTCCGCAAATCAGTTCTATACATGGTTCAACACATTTTAACATGTCAACAGCAATACATCTCCCACATTTATAAAGTATTTTGAAGCAAATCTGTCAATTTGGTTACCCTGCTCTTTAAGTGTATTTTTGAGTGTCATCTATTTTGTTACGGGCGGCACGGTGGCGCAGTGGTTAGCGCAGCCACCTCACAGTAAGAAGGTCCGGGGTTCGAGCCCCAGGGTAGTCCAACCTTGGGGGTCATCCTGTGTGGACTGTTCTCCCCATGTCTGCGTGGGTTTCCTCTGGGGGCTTCGGTTTCCTCCCACAGTCACAAGACATGTAGGTCAGGTGAATCGGCCATACTAAATTTTCCCTAGGTATGAATGTGTGTGTGTGTGTGTGTGTGTGTGTGTGTGTGTGTGTGTGTGTGTGTGTGTGTGTGTGTGTGTGTGTGTGTGTGTGTGTTTGTGTGTGTGTATGTCGGCCCTGAGTGATAGTCTGGCGGCCTGTCCAGGTTGTCTCCCCCGCCTGCCGCCAAATGACTGCTGGGATAGGCTCCAGCATCCCCGCGACCCTGAGAGCAGGATATATATATCTATATCTCTATATATCTATATCTATATATATCTATATATATATATAGATATATATATATATATTGTGGCCGGATGAGGAAAAACACAGGAAACGAAGGCGAGTTTGAACTTTATTCCTCAGCTCCAAAACCAAACTGAAACAGGAAGAACCTTGCACCAGAGAGCCCGGGAATGTAAGCCACACCCCCAGCTCACAGCCCTGCTGGGTGCGAGGCATAGCCTCTAGTGTCCGCCACACAGCCTCCCCCTGAAAACCCAGAAGGGACTGCTGGAAAGAAAATCAGTTTCTCACTGGAGGCTTAAGCAGCCTACCATAACGGCTGTGCCGTCCCTCAGCCGAAACAGTAGGTGAAACACAGTCCAATGCCGGCTGAGAAGCAGAATGCTGAACCAGTGAAGACACTGCCGGGGTCCTGGAAGGAGGGCGAAAGGCCGCCACAACCCATCCGCCTTGGGCACCATGTGAAGCGGCGAGGCCCACGGGCTGTTGGAACGCCTCACTATACCCAGACGCTCCATGATGGCGAAGTCTTCCTTAGCTGTAACCAATTTTACCGTGTCGAGGCGCCGCGCGCGCGCAAAAAGCAACAGTCCCACCGTGGGAATGAAATGTTCTACCCCGTGTTTAGTAACCGCGGTGGAAAAGGCAGGCGTAGTCACCGATGGAAAATCCGCCAGCAAACATTGAAAAACATCACCTAATGCTAAAAAGTCAGCGTGTGTTAACGGCCCGGCTTCCCCTGTCTCGCATGGAAAAGTGGCGAACGACACAGCATCAATTAAACGGCGGTTTGCAACATCAACCAGCAGACCATTAGCACACAGAAAATCCGCGCCGATAATAGGAACAGTAATGACGGCCACTACAAAGTCCCACTCAAAATGGCGCCCGTGGAAACAAACAGTCACCAACCTTGTGCCAAACGTCAGTATGGACGAACCGTTAGCTGCACTCAACTGTGGGCCGCCGCCTTCGGCTGACATGTCTGTGCTAACTGGAGGGAGTAGGCTCTTTTGCGAGCCGGAGTACACCAGAAACCGTCTTCCTGACATTGAGTCCTTAATGAAGAGCAGCTCACTATGTCCGCCAGCGCCCACAGCTGCTATTGAGCACTGGCCCTGGAGTTTCCCGCCGCCTCAAACGTGCACGGAGGGACGCAGCGCCTCGCCTTGCCGCCGAACCACTGGTGGAAGAAACAGAGGCCGCTCCCGCGCCGGCAGTCACTCCAGCCACCACTGCCGGGTCCGCGTCCTCTGACGTCGGCTGCAGAGGCTCCGATGCCACACTCTGCCCAGAGAACTGTCTGGTAGCCAGCAGGACCTGATCGGCCTCCTCAGCCAAACCTCGGCAGTCACCAGCGGCCAGACACGGGGAGTTAGCTAAAGCCGCGCACACAGGAGACGGGAGCTGGCGCAGGAAAACGTGCGGGAAAAGGAACCCACCTTCCTCCGAGCCTAGCAGCGACAGCATATTGTCCATGAGATCCACAGCCGTCCCGTCGCCCAAACCGGATAGGGAAAGGATTCTATCTGCCCTCTCCGCGGCAGATAGGCTGTACCTCCGGAGCAGAAGATGTTTGAGGGCGACGTATTTACCGTGTAGCCGGGGGGGGGGGGGAGGGCACAACAGCTGCATGGCACGGCGTGTGGACTGCTGGTCCAGCGCAGCGACGACCAAATAGTATCTGGAGATTCCACGCAGGTGGAACAGCGCCTCGACATGCTGGAACCACGAGGCTGGGTCGCTCTGCCAGAACTCTGGGAGCTTCACAGCCGCGGCGAGAACGGCCAGCTGTGAGAGTTGGGGCGGCGTGGCCGAAGTGGATTCACACTTCTTCTGCTCCAAACATGTTCAATTCGGGGTCACCAATGTGGCAGGATGAGGAAAAACACAGGAAACGAAGGCGAGTTTGAACTTTATTCCTCAGCTCCAAAAACCAAACTGAAACAGGAACAACCTTGCACCAGAGAGCCCGGGAACGTAAACCACGCCCCCAGCTCACAGCCCTGCTGGGTGAGAGGCATAGCCCCTAGTGCCCGCCACTATATATAGTTTAAAGTAAAATCTCAAGATTGGGATATACTACAGGATTTTTATAATTCTGTTAGTCTGTGTGAAGATCAGGCATTGCACAATTGTAATTTTCAGATTTATAGTCTTTCCAATCCGGTGTATACCCTTAACACTCACACACACACACACACACATACACGCACACACTCACACACACACACACACACACACACACACACATATATATATATATATATATATATATGTATCATTGACAAGCTCACACTACACAGCTTGTTTAGATCTGAGTAATATAATTTAAACATGTTTGATATGATCATCTATGGCTCAATTAGAGGGCAAGACATCCTAAACGCCTGCACACTGCAAGATAACAGGTGACTACTTTCACTGATTGGTGCAGACTTGGGGCGTCACAGTGACGCAGTGGTTAGCGCGGTTGCCTCACAGCAGGAAGGTCCTGGGTTTGAACCCCAGGGTTGTCCAGCCTTGGGGGTCATCCCAGGTCATCCTTTTTGTGGAGTTTGCATGTTCTCCATGTGTCTGTGTGGGTTTCCTCCGGGTGCTCTGGTTTCCTCCCACAGTCCAAAGACATGTAGGTCAGGTGAATCAGCCGTTCTAAATTCTCACTAGGTGTGAATGTGTGTCTGCGTGTGTGTGTGTGTGTGTGTGTGTGTGTGTGTGTGTGTGTGTGTGTGTGTGTGTGTGTGTGTGTGTGTTGGCCCTGTGATGGACTGGCGGCCTGTCCAGGGTGTTTCCCCGCCTGCTGCCCAATGACTGCTGGGATAGGCTCCAGCATCCCGCGGCTCTAAGTAGGATAAGTGGCTAGGATAATGGATGGATGAATGATGCAGACTTTACAATTTTGGAATTTGGGGTCTTAATTGGCCTTTAAATAGTCTCGTGTGTCCCCTCTGGTGCCTGTTTTCATGGCCTTCAAAGTTCAAAAACCTCTCAGCTGCATTGAAAATGATCCACCACAAATAATGCAACCAGCTATAATTCTATGTTTCATGTTTATTTAGTTCTCCGGCCAACACCATAAAAAACTGCCCAGTTTGGTTGTGAATCCACCCAGTCTAGTATAACTCTGGTCCCTGTCCTGGCTGCAGGAAGCCATCACGTTGCATTTTTCAAAGATTCAGCTTTAGATTCATGTATATATGTGTTGATGCCACATAAGCTCGTATTTTCCAGTTCTAGTTTTAGCTCTTTACAAGTTTCAACATTAAAATGTAATAGTAATATGATATACATATCAAAGATTATTGAATTTTACTGTTTTATATATCTTCATTTCATTTGGATTTTCCCAACAACACGTCACTGGCAATCACAGGACATAACAGGAATGCACTTTACTTTAGATTTCCTGTCAATAGGCTCTGACAGTTTCCTTTCTGTGAGACTAATTAGCAAAGGGTTTATCTCTGCATCTGAGAGGAGACAGATAGAAGAGAAGAAAAGTATGATTTGAGCATAACACAGACACTGCAGGGCATTGAAACAAGTATTAACATTTGGCTTGATATTCCCTCTGCTTTAATCCAAAGCAAGTACGTGATTGTTTTTTCTCATGAGGATAAGGGCTTCCAGACACTCTCTTACAATCAACAACCATTATTTGCTTGCACTCACACTACCACTAGAAACTGTTAATGCTCTTCATCCTCTTTATTCCTAGCAGTCTTTTTCACCGATGGTGTCAGTATATTTTTGTTCATTTGTGTGTGTGTGTGTGTGTGTGTGTGTGTGTGTAAAACTACTCATTTCCATGCCTGTGAATGACCATGACCCCCCCCCCCCGAACTTTGTGCCCAGAACATTTGGTGTCTTGTTTGGTAACTTGTCTTTGTGCATGTATGTCTCATCTCTCTTCGTATCCTCACGTAGTAGCTGCCTGCATAAGAAAATGCACTTAAGTTACCTATGCAAACCCATATTAACACATGCACCCACTGTATCCTGTTACCTCTCATAGGCTACTGTCTATGCCAGGGGTGCCCACAATTTTTTGACTCGTGAGCTACTTTTAAAATGACCAGGTCAAAATGATCTACTCATATTAAAAATAATAATAAAAATACTCAATACATGTTTTACATATATATGAACATTTATATGCAGTGTGTGTATTTATATACATGTTGTGTTGCATATACAATATTGCAATGGATTTGCATTTATATTGAACCTTACACAGGCAATAATCGTACCAAGCATTTGCTACTACACTGTTGAAATTGCATCACTGCATGAACCTTTACAGCTGTGGTAAATAGATTTGTGATCTCTACCTCTCTACTCTGAGGATGACCTGCACTGGAGGGAGTCAGACAGGGTTGCATAGTTCGGACAGTAGCTGCTGGTAGCCAGCCTCAAGCAGGCCTCCAAATGATCATCGGTACATGTGAGAAAAGGCAGACTCACACAAATAAGTAGAGCCGAATAATGCCGTCAAGGAGGTTGCGCATTTCCTCATGTTTGGTACTTGTCCTCTGTAAGTAAGTTCCAAAACTCTCCATGCGCCCTGGACTTAAGCTGAATGTCAGCCTGTACTGTCAGCATCTCATCCTCCACTGCAGACGAGTTCAGGTGAAACAGTGTTGCCATTTTTGAGGCGAGGGAATCCACCTCTGTATCTTCCCCAAATGCGTAGCACATAAATGTAGCGATTAGCT
The DNA here is from genome assembly GCF_029633865.1 of Lampris incognitus. Classification (NCBI taxonomy): domain Eukaryota; kingdom Metazoa; phylum Chordata; class Actinopteri; order Lampriformes; family Lampridae; genus Lampris; species Lampris incognitus. The sequence continues at coordinate 20,818,919 of NC_079222.1, forward strand.
CAAGCAAAGCAAAGTCTTGAAACCGTTTGTCAAAGTCTGACCGGACATTTTCAATCTGCTCTGTGTAGCGTGCACTGTCAAGTTGCGCACATGCCCTCCCTTGCTTCTCCAGCTCTGCTGCGAGGTTTCGCAAGTTTCCCAAATCACGGCGCTGCAACTTTGAGGACAGAAGTTGCATTTTCCGTTTGAAAGCGTTAACTGAGCTGATCATGTTTACCACGCTTTTGTCTTTTCCTTGCAGCTCTAAATTAAGCTCATTCAACATGTTGGTTAAATCATTTAAAAACGCCAAGTCTAGCAGCCACTGATTGTCATTAAGTTGCTTGTGTTCCGCATGTTTAGTGATAAGGAGAAACTCCTTAATCTCCGGACAGAGCTCTCGAAATCTCTGCAAGAATCTCCCTCTACTAAGCCATCTCACGTCAGTGTGTAGCAAGAGGTCAGAGTAGTTACAGTCAGCCTCTTCCAAATGTGTACCAAACAACCGTCTTTGAAGAGACCTCGCTTGAATAGAACAGGCGGGTTTGGTTGCCACATCCATGATCTCTTTCATGTTTAGCATTTTTGCGCATAATGCTTGTTGGTGTATTATGCAATGGTAATTAAGGAAGTCAGGGAAAGCATCGTCCTCCCTGCACTTGGCAATAAATCCATTGGAGCGGCCCACCATAGCAGGCGCACCGTCCGTGGTGATTGACACCAGTTTACACACTGGGAGCTGGATTTTATCCACAAAGTTTTTGAAGATCTGAAAAATGTCCTCTCCCCGCGTGTCTTCCTTCATGGGTAGTATTAATAGCTCCTCTTTTGCGGTCATATCTTGAAACACCATGCGAATGAAAACGCACTATCGGGCCGTATCACTGATGTCCGTAGACTCGTCCAATTGTAGTGAGAAACACTCGCAGTCCACGATGTCCCTCCAAAGCTGCTGTGTCAAATCATCGCCCATCACTTCACAGCGCCTTGTGACGGAATCTCTTGATAACTGGAGAGCTTTGATTGAAGATATTATTTCTGATTTGTTTTTAAAGTCCCGAAACAACGGATCTGCTGCCTCAAGGAAGGCCTCTTTCATCATCTCTCCATCTTGGAAGGCTTTCTTATGCTTAATGATGGAGTGACTCACCCGTAAAGATGCTTCGGTGGCTGCCTTTGTCTTTGAATTCAGCTGCGGGAAAGTGACTGCTGGGCGATTAACTGCGATTTTAGTTCCCTCACCTTTCTCTTTCTCAGCTCGCTTTTCGGAGGGAAGTCATTGTCATAGTTTTTATGAACAGTTCGAAAGTGCCTCTCCACATTTCCTTTCTTTGGGATAGCAATGCTAGACTGACAGATGAGACAAACGCATTTGGAATAAGACATGGTGAAAAAAAAGTCCTCCTCCCATTCCACATGGAAAGGGTACGTTTTTTGTTTCTTGCTAGGTCCGGCTCCCCCACTCATTTTTGTTTTGTTTCACTTTTTAGTAGAATTTTTTTTAGAGAGTGGAACTAGCTAGCTCGATACAGTTCTGCATTAGCTCACGTTGTGGGCATGTGAACTGCAAGGTACGTTCGAGAAGGGCTCTGGTTGTTATGGTAACCTAATGTAACCAAGTTTTAGGTTCCGCTCTAGAATCTTTGGTTTTAGGCAACAGCAGACTGGCCGTCCTTTACGTCAGTCAAAAGGCAAATGCCAAATGGAGGACAGATGATAGGCTAATTAATGTCTTGAAAAAAAAACTTTTTTTTTGGAACGTCATGGAGATCTACCAGCACTGCCTTCGCGATCTACTGGTCAATCGCGATCGACGTAGTGGGCACCCATGGTCTATGCCTACTTCTAAAGGGCTGCGCTCTTGGTTTGAACTTTTGTCTTACCTAAAATGATGTAATACATTTCCCCCTCCTATCAGAGCTGTAGACCTGTTAATTTCATTTTAGAAAGGCTAAATCCTTCCTTTCTTTATGGTCTTTAAGAATGATACAGATATGGATTTGTGCATTGTTCAGCTAATTTGGAGTCTCCTATGACTTGCATCACTATTGGTGATGTTGCACTTGACATGGCATGCACTCTGGGCTATGAGTCTATTACTGTTCAGTGCTTTAAGTTACGTGTAGCTTGACACAAATATATCGGTTAATACTGACTCTTGTAAGTCACTGTGGATGAAAGCGTCTTAAGGATTTCCTTAGGCCTTGAAAGTGTCTATTCCCACAGCATACCCAGGCTTGAGTTCATCACAGTTTTCCCATATTACACATAACCAAAAGCAGATGGAAACGAAATAAGTTTGATAACAAACTAATTATTTAACTATCTCATTATTTCCCCAAACAATCCACCTTCAAATTAGCAAATAAATTCAGAATATTATCAAATAAATGATGTCAAAAGGCATCACAGGTGAGCAAAATGGAACATTTGCATTTATAAATGCCTAATACGTACCAAAGTGTCTTTCAGAGTAGTATTTTATAAAGGATAGTATTCTTTTCAGAAGAACAGACGTTCAAAATTAAAGGGCTCCTAGGGAAAAGTCGGTATGTCAGTGAATCTACCATATATATTAACTCTTTAATTGTTATCTTAGATAACAATTAAAGAGTTAATTTACTTTGATTCTAACTATTGTGATGATACATTAAGTGATTCCCACAGAAATGATCCTTGTCAAGTTAGATTGTCATTGGGACAGGAGGGAGGAATGGGGTATAGGCTTATAGGCAACATATAAAATGATTAATGCTTGTTACCTGCATCCAGCAATTATCTGTGTAACTCAGGAATAAATGTTTGTTACCCCTGGGATTGATAGCTAGTAAGTGACAGTGTGATCCCCCCACGCGCTGCATCCCCGTGGTGAAACTCCTCACTGTCAGGTGAAAAAAGAAGCGGAAGGTGACTCCACACATATCGGAGGAGGCATGTGGTAGTCTGCAGCCCTCCCTGGATCGGCAGAGGGGGTGGAGCAGCGACCAGAATGGCTCAGAGAGAGGGGTGATTGGCCAGGTACAATTGGGGAGAAAAGGGGGGAACCCCCCCCCCAAAAAAAAAAGAAAAAAGAAAATAAATGAATATGCCCTGGTTCTCTCAGTCCTTAAAACTATATTTAAGGACATAATACATGAAACAAAAACAATAAAATAAATCAGAAATCCCACAAATAGAAAATCAGCGAAAGTTATATAAGGTGCCTACTGTTCATTATTTTGACCAAGCTCTAATGCTCTGTAAGCATTGTCCTGAGGGAAGGAGGGAGACCCAACCACGTGATGGGTGGCTGGTGTCCTCCGTGATACTTAGGGCCTTCCTTGTGCAACAGTGGGGGTAAATGTCCTGAAGCTGTGACAGTGCTGTTCCTATGATTTTTGAAGCCATTTTTACTATCCTTCTCAGTTGTTTGTGATCCTTTTCAGTCAGGTTTCCAAACCACACCAGTGTGCTTCCAGTAAGGATGCTCTCTATGGTAGTCTGATGGAAATTGATCAGAGATTTTGTGGACAATCTGAAAATTTTAAGACATCTCAGAAAGTACAGTCTCAGTTGTGCTTTCTTAATGACACAACTGTGTTTAGAGACCAGGAGAGGGAGTCTGAGATCTGAATGCCTAAAAATCTGAAGTTCTTCACAATTTCAACAGGGACACCATTGATGTAAAATGGTGTTTGGACAATTTTGGACTTCCTAAATTCAACAATGATCTCCTTTCTCAACATTGAAGGAGAGGTTGTTATTTTACCATATTGATAGGTTCCATCACCTCCTTCCTATAGACATCTTCATCGTTGTCATTTATCAGTCCAATTCCTGTGGTGTCATCTGCAAATTTCACTATGCTGTTATGATATTTGGAAACTCAGTCATGTGTGAACAGACTGTAGAGTAAGGGACCAAGGCAGCAACCCTTCTGGTGCTCCTGTGTGGATAACTATGGTAGATGAGTAGCTGGTACCTGCTCTCACTGTCTGAGGTCTGCCTGTCAGAAATTCATATAACTACTTACAGATTGATTTACATACACCAAGGTCCCTAAGCTTTAACACCAATTTATCTGGTACAATGGTATTAAATGCCAAGCTATAGTCAATAAACAACATTCTGACATAGGTGATTTTTACTTCAAGGTGTTTTAACACTTTATGCAGAGCCAATGGCACAGAACTATTTGACCAATAAGCAAACTGTAGCCATTAAAGGTTGGCAGGAATGTTGAGATTTATGTGTATCTTACCAATTTTTTAAAGTCTTTCATTATTACTGAGGTCAAAGCAACAGGTCTGTAGTCATTAAGACAGTATACAGGGGATTTCTTTTTGGGGTACAGGCACAATAAAGGTTTTTTTTAAAGCATGTAGGAAGCACACATAGTGACAATGACATGTTAAAAATGTCTGTAAAAACATTTGATAGCTGACTAGAGCAGGTCTTAAGGACACGAGATGGGATACCATCTGGGCCGGCGGCTTTGTATGCTTTGACAGATTTGAAAACCTTACTCACATCAACCTCTTGTCACTTGATGTGTTACTTTGGTGAGTGACTGCCTCACAAGGTTCTGTGTATTGTCTGGTGGTCATATTCAAAGTGGGCATAGAACCTGATCAGGTCATCCGGGAGTGAAGCGGTTGTGTTGCTAAAATAACCTGGCTTGGGTTTGTAGTCCATTATTACTTGCTGTACCTGCCACATGGGTCTGGAGTCCCCACCATTATAATATAGTTCTAGTTTATCCTGGTATTGTTTTGTGGCTGACTTGATGGCTTTCCTCAGTGTGTACCTGGCTTCCTTGTCTTGGTCCTTATCCCCGGCTTTAAAAGTGGCAATCCTTTCTTTTAGTCTCAGCTGAATGTTGCTATTAATACAAGGTTTCTGATCCAGATAGGAGCAGATGATAAAGGTGGGAATACAGGTGTCCACACTGAATTTAACAGTCAGTAACTGTATCAGTGTATTCATTCAGGTTCAGAACGTTCCTAAAAACTGAACAGTCTGTTGAATCAAAACAACCCTGAAGTTTGAGCTCATTTTCTGCTGACCCAGAGCTGTACTGTCCTCAAGGTGGGTTTCTGCATGTAAACAGGTAGCAAGAGCATGGTTGAACGGTCCGATTTCCAAAAATGAGGGCGTGGAATAGACCTGTATGCTCTCTTGACAATGGAGTAGCTGTGATCCAAGATCTTTCTTATGTGCTAACGTCTTTGGCAAGACCGCTGACAATTATTGTTAAAGTCAAGTTAAGTCAAGGCAAACTTTATTTTTAAAGCACATTTCATACACAGGGCAACACAATGCATTTTACATAAATATGGCTATTAACAGGTATTAGTGAAGTTATACAAGAATCAGTACAGAATATACAAATATTAAAATCTACAAATCACACACACACACACACACACACACACACACACACACACACACACACCAAGAAGTTAACCATAGGCTGTAGTGAAAAGTAAGGTATTTAACCTGCTTTTAAGTGTTCAATGTGGGGGACCTCCCTCAGGTCCTCAGTAGGTTGTTCCATCTACTGGTAGCATATACACAAAAGGCAGGTTCCCCTGCTTAAGAGTTAATATGAGGGATGGTTAATAGATCACTGCCTTTGGACCTGGGAGTTCTTGATGGTATAGTTTTGGTGAGAACATTTGTAATCACATTTTTAGTTAACTGTAGTTGTCACAAAACTGATTTTGGTAACCTAGTGAATGAACCATTACAGGAGTCTAGTCTACTTGTCATTAATGCATGGGTTAATTTCTCAGAGTCTGATTTTGATAGAAATTCCCTTAATTTTGATTTTTTTTTAAGATGGTGGAAGGATGCTCTTGCGAGATGAATGATGTGGCTCTTAGAATTTAGATCACTGTCTATGATAACACCCAGATTTCTAGCTTCACTTTTGCACTCCAGAGACAGAGAGCTAAGATGAGCTGCAATTCTCTGTCTCTGAGTCTGTACCAAAAATGAGTATTTCTGTTTTGTCTTTGTTCAGTTGTTAAAAGTTCTCTAACATTCATTGATTAATATCATCAATATACTGAGTTAGGGAATGTATGGGATCTAGGTCATCAGGAGATAGGAATATGTACAGTTGTGAATCATCTGCATAGTTATGGTAATTTGTCTTGTGTTTCAGTACAACATGTGCGAGTGGGAGAGTATAGAGATTAAATATTAAAGGTCCAAGAACCGAACCTTGGGGTACCCCACACATAATACCCACTTTGTAGGAGGCAAAGTCTCAGATGGACACAAATAACTGCCTGGCCTGTAGATAGTAGGTTCTAAACCAGTTCAGAACCGGGCCAGATAGGCCATTGTTGAAGGCAGCACTGAGATCCAGGAGCACAAGAACAGATAATTTATTAGAATCTGTGTTCATATGCAGATCATTCACATCTTTTACAAGTGCTGTTTCTGTCCTAAGGTGAGATCGAAAACCTGATTGATGAATGGCTAAAAGGTTGTTTGATGTTAAATATTTATCAAGTTGAGAATAAATAGTTTTTTTCCCCAACTATTTTGCTGAGGAATAGTAAATTGGAGATGGGGCTATAGTTGGCAATAATTGTCGCAGGAGGGCAGAGGGCAGCCAATGATTTTCTGTGCAGTGTTAATGACCCTCCGAAGAGCTCTCCTGTCTGCGGCTGAGCAGCCGGTGTACCATGCTGAGATGCAGTACACCAGTACCCTCTTGATAGAAGAGCAGCAGATGACCACCAGCTGCTTTTCTTCCATCCTATTTTTCCTGAGCACCATTAGGAAATGTAGTCGCTGCTGTACCTTCTTAACAACCGCTGTGGCAGCTGACCAGGAGAGGTCATCAGAGATGTGAGTTTCCAGGAATTTGGGGGTCGGAATCTTTTCCACACAATCCTTGTTGATGTAGAGTGGTTCCTGTGCTTCCTGAAGTCAATGTTGAAATCCGATTTGGGCGGCCAAAGCGTCTGGACTGAGACACATCTGTAGAAATCCGATTAGAATCACATTTCAAACCACCTTCAAATGTGGTTTAGATCCAATCTGTAAAACTCACATTTCATTTAAAAAAAAAAAAAAAAAAAATTTTTTTGCTAAAATCAATCTGGATACAATTTGGACTTGCCAGAAAATGGATCTGGGCTGGTAGTCTGAAAAGGCCAAAGAGGCCATCTATGTGAAGAGGGAACGACCATCCCTGAAGCGAGGAGGGGGCCTAAGAGTATATCTGTCATCATTTTACAATGCTGTGATTGCAGTTATTCCCCAATCCTCTGTGAATAGTACACATGGCCATTAATGGTCACAGTATTTGCATGTGAAACCAATTGCTGGTTTCGGTCATTATGCAACTGTGCTGTTTATAAGGTTGGGGGGACACCTGTAGTCAGCTAAGACTGACAAATGAACAGATTCAATTTTCTGGGATTTCCTTACTTGGACTATTGAGCATGCATCAAGACATTTGTATAATGACATATGTGTGTGTGTGTGTGTGTGTGTGTGTGTGTGTGTGTGTGTGTGTGTGTGTGTGTGTGTGTGTGTGTGTGAAGGGAAGGGAAGGGGAGGGAAGGGAAGGGAAGGGAAGGGAAGGGGAGAGGTCATCCATACATGCCAGTGATTTTCTGTTGGGGGGGGGCAGCCAGGTGGACATGTTTACGCAGCAGTCACCTGAAACCACAACACAGATTAAGAGTGGATTTGAATAAGCCTCTCTCTCTGCCTACAGTCACACAGCAGCGGAGATTTAGACCATGCCAGGCCCCACTGATGTGATACTGTTTAGTATGAAGTTAGATTAGTTTCAAAATGTGGGTCTGGTTTGTCAAGGGATTTGACTACTAATTCTTGATATATTTACAAGCGTTAAGGAGTTAACCTGTTGACATAAACTGCCACGCAGTTAATTTTCAAATAGTGTGGGTGAATTACTGTTTTAGATAGTATACTCTTGGGTCAGCTAGTGATGCAGGACTGGATCTTTCACTACTGAGGTATGGGCACTTAGCTGTTGAGCTTGTTTTTCTTTGTTTCAGAAGACTGATTAATTTGTTGATTAAAATGTATGATATTTTTTGGATTTCTAATTACCTCTTAATGGAGCTGAAAAACAAGGTAGTGGATAAGCTAATTTTGGAGAAGTCCCCCCCCCCCCACACACACTTTTTCTCTCCAATTGTATCCAGCCAAAAACTCCACTCTTCTGAGCTGTCCCAGTTGCTGCTCCACCCCCTCTGCCAATCTGGTGAGGGCTGCAGACTACCTCATGCCTCCTTCGATTCGTGTGGAGTCACCAGCCGCTTCTTTTCATCTGACAATGAGGAGTTTTGCCAGGGGGACGTAGCGCGTGGGAGGATCACGCTATCTCCCCCAGTTCCCTTTCCCCCTTGAACAGGCGCCACGACCGACCAGAGGAGGTGCTAGTGCAGCAAACAGGACACATACCCACATCCGTCTTCCCACTCACAGACACAGCCAATTGTGTTTGTAGGGACACCCGACCAAGCCGGAGGTAACACAAGGATTCAAACCGGCGATCCTCGTGTTGGTAGGCAATGGAATAGACCGCTACATTACCCAGACGCCCATTTATTATTGTTTTTAAGTCTTGACTTTGCTGACTATATTTAACTGATTATTTTAAGGGTAACCTATCGTAATCAGTTTTTGTCTATTTCTGATGACCATTTACTTTTTGCACGTGCTATGAAAGAGATCCCAAAATAAATTTCCGTGCCTTCCCAGGGTCTTTCTACACCCAGATCAGTATTAAGAAATGAAACTAAAAATATCAAAATTGAAATTTTACATGTGCTCACTTGCATACTCGGCACATTTTGTGGTGTCATTTTATAGACAAAGATGTTACTGTGTCACAGATTGAAACAGCTGAAAACAGCCTAAAGGACTAAAACAGTATTGCTGGTAATAGCTACGTTAACACATAACATTATGCTTATTCATCCAGAGAGACCAGCATCATAGCATGTTAAGAAAAAAAAAAAACAAAAAAAAACTGCAATATAGACAACCTACAACAATTCCTTTCCATATATTTTCTGTATTTTGTTTCTTTTGTACAGTTGGTCACTTGGTCATATTGTTTTATAAATACTGGAACAAGAAAATTATGAGCTTGTTTGACGACAGCGTTTTACTCTGCCTTCACAATTGCTTTAATCATTGACAAACAAACAAAAAGGTTTAATTGACACAGAACTAAGTGGTGTGTGTGAAGAAACAGAGTTTAAAATATATGTTAACATATGTTTTAAAATATGGCTGAACCCAACATTGTTTGCTGGTTTGGATGCATTTTTTGATATAATGTACACATGCTTTTATGTGTGTGTGTGTGTGTGTGTGTGTGTGTGTGTGTTTGTGTTAAGCCGTCAGCCATAAAAAAAGCTGAACTTGGTGTATGCATGCTTTTAGACAAAATGTCTTTATACTTTCCTGTATGAGTTCTTGTGTATTTTTATATGAGCAATTTGTGTGAAAAATTACTTTTCCCAATAAAAATGTATTCTGATTCTGGTTCTACAAACAATAAATTAATAATAATAAATTAAACTTATATAGCGCTTTTCTAACACTTAAATGATTCTCTCTAACAGAGGTAGCCTGTGTTACTTTGTGTGCCAAAATGGAATGTGTGTAAAAATGAGCAAAATAAATGCAATATTTTGTGGTCTACCAACACGGGGATCACCGGTTCGAATCCTTGTGTTACCTCCGGCTTGGTCAGGCATCCATACAGACACAGTTGGCCGTGTCTGTGGGTGGGAAGCCGGGTGTGGGTATGTCTCCTGGTCACTGCACTAGCGCCTCCTCTGCTCGCTCAGGGCGCCTATTCAGGGGAGAGGGGGAACTGGGGGAAATAGTGTGATCCTTCCACGTGCTGCGTTCCCCCGGGTGAAACACCTCATTGTCAGGTGAAAAGAAGCAGCTGGCGACTCCACATGTATTGGGAGGAGGCATGTGGTAGTCTGCAGCCCTCCCCGGATCGGTAGAGGGGGGTGAAGCAGCGACTGGGATGGCTCAGAAGCGTGAGGTAATTGGCCAAGTACAATTGGGGAGAAAATGGGGTGGGGGAGATGTAATATTTTGCATTTCTCTTATAACACTACTGTACTAATATCTTGCCTCTAGAAGGATATTACTCACATCGTCACCTTCTTAAAATAATGGCCTAAGTCATATTTTCAAGTTTTTCAAAAAACAGAATACACTGAAACTGAAACAAAATTTGTCAGTTTATTCTGTTGTTTGAAAAACTTGAAAATATGTCTTAGGCCATTAATTTAAGAAGGTGGCGACATGCTTTTTCAGCTGGGCACTGCATAGAGTGAAAAGGCCACTTTCTTGTATGTTTTCCATAAGCCATCTCATTTAGCTAGGAGCTACAAGGGTGCCAGAGTGAATGTGTCTTTGCAGCACACTGCTTCTCATCCTGAGAACTATGCCGCAATAGAGCCATATTGATAGCAGTTATTAAGGGAATTATAGGAATTATTTCCTCTGAGCTGTGTTTCTCTTTTACATGCTGTTAAAAGACGATGAAATCACTCATCATCAAACTCAATGCAAGTTACAGTTACAGCTCTTTCATAAACTGTATTGTTTAGGCAATATGAACTTAATGTATGTAGATTATATGAGACCCTTTAATTATTGGAATATGTAACACTCTTGTTCACATTTCTCATGAACACTGAACATTACTGAAGTGATTTTAAAGAAAATGCTTTACCTTAACAAAACTTCATGGTTGTCCTGATCCTAAATTGCATGTTGGGTAATAACTGTTAATCTCTTGTCTCCTGCAGCCTGTGATCTTTAGTGTGCATATGGTAACTGCCAAGCCAATGAACATCATCCTCATGATACATTCATCAGAAACCAGTTATGTGGCATGCAACTGTAACCCAAATGTCACCATCTATGTAAGTACAACCTCTTCTGCATTTTGGTTTTGTGAGTTGCTATTTGCTTGTTTTAATGCTAATTGCTTGTTACTTGCATTTTATGAGGTGACTGCCTTAAGTACGCAGTGGAGGTGAAAAAATAAAACATATTGATACAATAACTAAATGATAAAAATTGGAGTATTTGTAATCCAATATATAAGTTGAATAAATGGCTCGGTAGCTAAAATCTCCTCAAAGTTAGTTTTGGGAATAATTTGAAAAGTAAATTTTTATTGTGTATTCTTTTGTTAATATCAATCAACCTTGTGCGTGGGTAGGTTGCAACTGCTCCTGATTTGAATGCCAGATGGGTGGCTAGATTTAAGGCATGCCAATGCTTACTTGCAAATTTTGCCTTGTATTACCCCTTTCACAAATGAAGCCATATTCATATGCCCAAAAGGTATTGTTCAATAATAAAAGTGCCAAACGTTTACTTTTATTAGTTAACAAAACTTACAGCTGGTTTATGACATGCTTTTTAAATTCTGCTTGTATTGAAGACAGAGTTGTGGACTCGAGTCACATGACTTGGACTCGAGTGCGACTCGAGTCACAAATTTGATGACTTGCAACTTGACTTGCCAAAATGAAAATTACTTGACACTTGACTTGAGACTTGACATCTATGACTTGGACTTGGACTTGGACTTGAGCTGAATGACTCGAGAGAATTGTTTGAGTGTTTTCTCAATGTTTATGCGGGATGCACCTCTCTCGTATTTTATTTATTTTAGTTTGTAATCATTCTTCATTTCCAGCGCGCACACAATTACCTACGTACACGCATCGCTTAGGGCCAATCAAACGTTTAGATGGGCGGGAAAACAAAAATACTCAAATCTAATTGGAGGTACCATGATGCTACTCAAAAACTAACGTCAGCTCTACTCAACATGAGCGCGGAGAGCTTGCAATCATGGCAAGTGCAGCTGCTGCTGGAACGATTCCAAAAATAATTATTTACGGCTATAAGAACTTCGAAGTTGTTGGGAAGAAAAGGACTGCCGTTTGTAAAACAGGTGCAGCAAAATTATCAGATGGGATTCCAACAACGTCAAACTTTGTGCGTCATCTGAAAAGCTACAAAGAGAAGTCAGTTTGTTTGCTAGGCTACAGGTACAGTAGCATGTGAGTGGTCAGACACACACAGACCCAATCTGCCCGTTAGGAATACGCCAGCCAGGCTATATCGCCCGAACATTGTCCCAATCTCATCTCGAAAATACAATGGAACGTATTGTTCTGTTTCAGAACACCTAACAGCGAATATTCAATTATGTTGGCCCAGTGGGCAAACGATGTCTGGCCGATGTAGCAGTCAGTGGAATTAATTAGCATAGCCCCTGTTGCCCCCTGATAATTAGCTAATCACACACTGTTTCAGTGCATGGTTTCACGTATCATACTATAATATAATATGATATAGTTTTAAATATGCGTAATATAATGCGGTTCTCGAGAAAATCAGCCCATTCCGAACGGGCACTGAACTAGCGGTATTCAATCGTGATTATGTTTACACTGTTTTTAATTGAGCATTTCGACTTGATGCTCCGAATTATGTGCTACCGACGACTCCTGCCGAGGGGCTACAGATGCAAATTAGCTTATAGCTAATTCTGGTGCAATATATTTATTGTGCATTGTCCCTGTCAAATAAACAAATAAATAAAAAATATTAAAGTATCTCCATGATTCAAATTAATCTAGATATATAATGTCTTTGGAAAGATTTTTCTCCATTGAATTATAAACATTTATAAATACATTTACTTGTTTCATGAAACCAAAATTAATACCTATAATTTCCTATATTACAACACTTTTTGTATGGCACAATGGCAATTGAAATAATGCTCAGAGCATGACACACAGTGCACTGCACCCAATATGAAACATAGCCTACTAAGCATAGGCTTAGATTAGAGCCATGGGGTAGTAGGTTATTTCACAAAGCTGGCTAACTAAGTAAGCCTCACTTCTGCGCAGAGTGAACCCCGGAACAGCTCTTTTTACTTCAATCCATGTTCCGGATCTGAAAGGTTTCCAGGGTTTACTTTGCGCAGATGTCAGGCATACTCAGTTAGCCAGCTTTGTGAAATACTCCCTTGTGTCTAGTCCAGTGGTTCTAAAACCTCCATGGCTGTGACAAAAACGCACCCCTATATATTTTAATGTACGCTTATTAAGTACACATCATCACATACATCGGTACTTAATAAGCGTACATAAGTAGGGTTTGCCTTTCGTCACACACAGCCCATGTATTTATTGAATTATACCAACAGCACCCCTGATTCTACTAATCTAGGGAGTCAAATATACTGCTCAAAAAAATAAAGGGAACACCTAAAAACACAATATAGACCTCGATGAATGAAATATTTCAGCTGAAAATCTTTATTTATTAGACAGAGGAATGTGTTTAGAGCAAAATAACCTAATAATGATCAATGGAAATCAAAATCATTAGCCCATTAAGGTCTGGATTCAGAATCATACTCAAAATCAAAGTGGAAAATGAGAACATAGGCTGATCCAACTTCTGTGGAAATTCTTCAAGACGATTCAAAATGAGGCTCAGTAGTGTGTGTGGCCTCCACGTGCCTGTATGCACTCCCTACAACATCTGGGCATGCTCCTGATGAGACGACGGATGGTCTCCTGAGGGATCTCCTCCCAGACCTGGATCAGGGCATCGGTCAACTCCTGGACAGTCTGTGGTGCGACATCGCGTTGGCGGATGGTACGAGACATGATGTCCCAGAGGTGCTCGATTGGATTCAGGTCTGGGGAACGTGCAGGCCAGTCCGTAGCATCAATGCCCTCGACATACAGGAACTGCTGACACACTCTGGCCACATGAGGACGAGCATTGTCATGCATGAGCAGGAACCCAGGGCCCACTGCACCAGCATATGGTCTGACAATGGGTCTGAGGATCTCATCCCGGTACCTAATGGCAGTCATGGTACCTCTGGCTATCACGTAGAGGTCTGTGCGGCCATCCAAGGATATGCCTCCCCAGACCATCACTGACCCACCGCCAAACCGGTCATGCTGGAGGATATTGCAGGCAGCAGAACGTTCTCCACAGCGTCTCCAGACTATCTCACGTCTGTCACATGTGTTCAGTGTGAACCTGCTCTCATCTGTGAAGAGCACAGGGCGCCAATGGCGAATCTGCCAACCAAGATGTTCTCTGGCAAAGGTCAATCGGGCTGCACGGTGTTGGGCTGTGAGCACAGGCCCCAATTGTGGACGTCGGGCCCTCATACCATCCTCATGCATTCTGTTTCTCACTGTTTGAGCAGAAACCTGCACATTAGTGGCCTGTTGAAGGTCGTTTTGTAGGGCTCCGGCAGTGCTCCTCCTGTTCCTCCTTGCACAAAGGACCAGATAGCGGTCCTGCTGCGGGGTTGTTGTCCTCCTGCGGCCCCCTCCACGTCTCCTGGTGTACTGGCCTGTCTCCTGGTACCTCCTCCATGCTCTGGACACTGTGCTGGGAGACACATCAAATCTTCTTGCCACAGCACGCATTGATGTGCCATCCTGGATGAGCTGCACTACCTGAGCAACTTCTGTAGGTTGCAGATACCGCCTCATGCCACCTCTAGTGGTGAGGGCACTAGCAAAATGAAAAACTAACCAAAGATCGGCCAGAAAAGACGAGGACAGGCAAATGGTCTGTGGCCACCACCTGCAAATCCATTCCTTTTATAGGGGTTGTCTTGCAAATTGTCTAATTTCCACCTGGTGGAAATTAGACAATTCACCGACAGGTGAAATTGATTCACAAATCAGTGTTGCTTCCTAACTGGACAGGTTGATATCTCAAAAGTGTGATTGACTTGGAGCTACATTGCATTGCTTATGTGTTCCCTTTATTTTTTTGAGCAGTGTAGTTAAAGGTAGGGAAGGCGATTTTTTTCAGAAGCACTTTTTGTTATATTTTTTGCAATTCTCTTTACATCCTGACAGCAATCAATAAATAAAATGCTCTGACACTAAATTAAAAAAATAAAAAGAGTAATCTGTGGAAGTCACATGATCGTTATAAACCCATCCAATCATTTTAAGGTGTCCGGTTAAAATGATTGCATGGCCTACCTGCCTGTCAACCTATCTATCTCCAGCAGTAGGCTAGTCAGGCAGTGCGTGTTTGCGTGTTTTGGAGGAGTGGCTTTGGAGGGAGGCGATAAAGTCCTAGCCAACTTGATATTTTGCAAGTGCAATGAATTGTAGGTCGAACTAGACAAGCAGAGAGAGTGTTTGTTTATTGTGTATTGGAATGATCAATATGTTTTGTATTGTTATTAAGAGTTGTGCGCTCATTTGTGATTTAGAGTGTGCCTTTTATTATTTCTTAAATGTAAAACAAAATCCAACTGTTCTCCAAATTTGAACACAATAAAATAACAATTATTTCTAACATTATTTGTGGTTTATTTATGTACTATTGTAATGAAACAATTTAATATTACCTGAATTTAAAAAAATGTGTTAAATTGGTATAAAACACCCTACATTTGAGACTTGATGACTTGACACCTGAAATTAGGGACTTGTGACTTGACTTGACCTGAGCTCGGTGACTTGGGACTTGACTTGAGACTTGCCCTTCATGACTTGGGACTTGACTTGAGACTCGAAGGTTAAGACTTGAGACTTACTTATGACTTGCATAACAGTGACTTGGTCACAACTCTGACTGAAGATTAAAAAAATCAAAAACAAAACATGTCATTCACAACTCCTGATGAGCTCCTACTGTGCTCAGTAGGCTTTATTTGAGAATAAAACCACATGTTCTGCTCTTCACCTGTATTCACTCAGGATTCAGCAAAATTGACATAAATATTCACGAGTCATAAAATACCACACATGTATGTTATCAAAGGGGATATATGTTTGAGTTACAATGTGCTAAACATTATTATTATTATTATTAGTAGTAGTAGTAGTAGTAGTAGTAGCAGTAGTAGCAGTAGTAGTAATAGTAGTAGTAGTAGTAGTCATAGTTGTATAATAGTAGTAGTTGTTGTGAACATAAAGGGTTGTGATTTTGAGAGTTCCAAGAGTACTTTGGTTGAAAGCTCCCCAAATGTACTTTGATGCTATTTAGTGCAAACTGCTTTATGAGTCAAACCACCACAGCTGTGCAGTCCTCTGGGCCACTTTTGAGATATGATTAACCTTGTTTGTTTACTCTGACACTCCCCAAGGGCTTCTCTATGTGACACAGTTTGTGTTTTATCACTGCATACTATAAAACAGATTGCAAAGTGGAGTGCTAACGTGGCTAGAATAAAAGGGACCAAAAAACAGCATCTGCTAAAATATTTATGTTTCAATGAGAATTGAAATTGTGACACCCAACATTAGTACAAAACTAGATTTGGTAAATCACAAACACTACATACAGTGCCTTGTAAGCGTATTTAACCCCCTTGACAGTCATCACTAATTTCTGGATTATAAAAGATCCTCACACATCTGTTCCTGAACAATATTATTTTTTTGAACCAATAAGCTCTAAGAGCATGTTCTCAAAGCCAAAATATGTTATGTTTTGCTGACTTTTTGTAAATAAATTAAAAACTAAACTATAGTGCTTGCATAAGTATTCAACCCCCACATATCAATACTTTGTAGAGTACCCTTTTGCTGCAATGACAGCCATGATTCTTTTGGGGTAAGTATGTACAAGCTTTGTACATTCTTCCGGAGTAATTTTTGCCCATTTTTCTCGGCAGAATTTGTACAGGTCTTGCAGGTTGGTGTGATGGTGCCTCTGTACTGCGATTTTCAGTCTGTACCACATTTTTCAATGGGGTTGAGGTTCGGACTTTGTTCACCTTTTTGTTGCTGAACTATGCCATTGTTACTTTAGCCTTGTGCTTAGGATCATTGTCCTGCTGGAAGGTGATTCTTCTCCCAAGCATCAGTTTTACTGCAGACTGCAACAGGTTTTCTTCCAATATTTCCCTGTATTTAGCTCCATCCATTCTTCCCTCAGTTTGAACAAGGTGCCCAGTGCCTGCAGATGAAAAGCAACCCCATAGCATTATGCTGCCACCGCCATGCTTCACTGTAGGGAAGGTGTTTTTTAGGGCATGAGCAGTGTTAGGTTTGTGCCACACATAATGCTTTGAGTTTTGGTCAAAAAGCTCAACTTCAGTCTCATCTGACCACAAAACCTTTACTCACATCCTAACTGGGTCTCTCATGATTGATAGTAAACTCCCAAGTGTGCTTTTATATGCATAGTTTTGAGTGAAGGCTTCTTTCTTGCCACCCTCCCATACAGGCCAGATTTATGGAGAGTCTGTGATATTGTTGACTCATGCACATTTACTCCAATTTCAGCCACTGACCTCTGGAGCTCCTTCAAAGTGATTGCAGGATCATTTGTGGCTTTCCTCACCAGCCCATGTCTTGCTCAGACACTTAGTAGCTTTGAGGGACGGCCTGTCCTACAAAGCGTCTGGATGGTCTGATCCAGCTTCCACTTCCTGACAATGGATCCAACAGTGTTCCGTGGGACATCCAAACACTTGGATATTGTTTTGTATCCCTTTCCTGCCTTCTGCATTTTAATCACTTTGTCTCTTACTTCGGTATTATGCTCCTTTGTCTTCATTTTCTGATAGAGTTTACGCCCGGCTAATGAACTTTACACAGAGTGCTTTTTATACCCATAAACGAGACCATTACTTTAATATCTTACAGGTGAATGGTAAATGGAGAATATATTATATAGTGCCTTTCTTGTCTACCGACCACTCAAAGCGCTTTACAATGTATGCCTCACATTCACCCATTCACACACACATTCATACACTGAAAGCAGAGGCTGCCATGCAAGGTGCCAACCTGCTCATCAGGAGCAGTTAAGGGTTCAGTGTCTTGCTCAAGGACACTTCAACACACTCTCCACAGGAGCCGGGGACCAAATCAGCGACCTTCTGATTACTAGATGACCCGCTCTACCTCCTGAGCCAAGCCACCCGATGCCCAATTGCTTCAACCTGAGTTTGTTTTAGGAATAATTTGTCATTTGTGTAAACTTGGAGCTTTTAGAGCACAAGGGGTTGAATACTTATACAAGCACAATATTTCAGTTTTTAATTTATCAATAAAAAAGTCAGTGAAACATAACTTATGTTGGCTTTGGGAACATGCTTTTAGAGCTTATGGGTTCACAAAAATAATATTGTTCAGGAACAGATGTGTGAGTATCTTTTATAATCCAGAAATTAGTGATGACTTTCAAGGGGGTTAAATACTTTTGCAAGGTACTGTACTTTGCCCATTCTCTCGTAGATTGTAAAGGCAAGGTTTTAGTGAAGTAGATTGCTGCTAAAAAAAAAAAGAATCTGAGAGAACTATATTTACATTTCAGTAAGTGTAATCTTCCAAAATGTTTTCACTTGAAAAAGGACATCTTTACTGAAGGGAGTTAAGATTTGAATGCAATGATCTTTGACCAACCCAATAAGTGTATATATTTGAGTTTTCAGTT
The DNA here is from genome assembly GCF_029633865.1 of Lampris incognitus. Lineage (NCBI taxonomy): Eukaryota > Metazoa > Chordata > Actinopteri > Lampriformes > Lampridae > Lampris > Lampris incognitus. The sequence goes on from NC_079222.1 coordinate 20,837,387, forward strand.
TTTTCAAATTGTTATATCGTCTTTTACTCCTGAAAAATAAGTGAGCTCTTCCACACCTCATAAAAGATATGGCGTTGAAACAGTTGATATACCACTTTATACCTAAATATTTTTGATTAGTAACATTTTTTTTATTAAGGTTTGGGATTATCATAAATAACTCAGATATCAATAGTATAAAGTGTACGAAAACAACTATAGTCAGCATGATCAAACTACTATTCCTACATCATGTATCTCCAATTTTAAATTGCCAATAATTTGTTCCCAGATTAGAAATACAGTTCTCCTTGTTTTTTTTTGTTTTTTTTTTATTTCTGATTTTTCTCCCAATTTAGTGGCCAATCGATCCCTATTTTAATTCAAACACCCACCCTCGTACTGTATGCGTTCGGCAACTGCATCTCTCCGGCCGGCAGTCTTGAAGGAGACGCCTCGCCACTTCCGTGACAAGGCGAATCCAGGCCGAACCACTGCTTTTTCCGACACACACAGAGACGCATTCATGTGACGAACACAAGCCGACTCTGCCCCCCTCCCGAAGACACCACTGCCAATTATTGCTGCTTCATCGAGTCCGGCCATAGTCGGATCTGACGAGATCGGGGTGCGAACCCCAGTCCCCAGTGGGAAACTGCATCGACACAAACCCGATGCTTAGACCGCTACACCACCGCGGACCAGTTCTCCTTGTTTTCTACCACTTTTTGTCTAAGGATCATGGAAAGTTTATGGGGCAATCATGCGTCGGATACACTGACAACAGTTTGATACCATATCCTGTATCGTGTCTTTCGAGGTTCTGGAGAACATTGCCGTGACTGCAGGATGTTTTTGTGGGATGAGCAGTATCACAGGGGAAGGAATAGTGCTTAACTGCATGCAGACTGAAAACAGCAGCATCTGTTCTCTGTCTAAGGAAATACGTCACCAGCCTGACAACTCGGCCGGGGGAATGCCCAGTGCGCTATCCAGCTGTGATAGTGACAGTTCCCCTTGGACTCCCAAAGGCGACCGGAGTTCACATGGCTACATTCAAATAGACTGCAGCTCAGCAAAATTTTGTGCAACCTCTTCGAATCTCGTTGGGCCCCATTTTTCAGCAGAAATTGCAAAACATACAAAGGGGATATTTTTCTTGACTCTGCAACTGACTACATTCACACATTCTATTACATGCTACATTTACAGATATTATGACATAAAGCTACAGACAAACAGCTGAATGGCTTTAAAATCTGGCCTAATTTATTTGGTAGTTTTTCAAATACCTCGCTGGTATCACCAGCTCAGACTACTAGATAAAACACAAAAATTAGAGTCATGATAATTGTGTCTGGTCAGCATCAGACGTAGGACATTTTATTGTTGTGAAGGAGTACTTGCTAGGGTAAAGAGGCATGAAGACCATGCAGGGCTTTATATCCATGTGAAGTGTGATCTACTACTCACTTTAATCCCAGTAAAATTCATTCTAATCACAAAACCTTCTAGGACCTCTTTTTTGACAGAGAAGTGCTTTTCCCAGACCACATCCTCTTGTAGGATTTGATGAAACTTGACCTGAAGTTGAAAAAAAAACTCTAATTAACCCTGCAGTGACTAATTTGTGTCAACTTCTTTTAGTCATTCACTCTGGATACATGTCCTTCCACTTTTGCTCATCCTTTTAAAGCGTCATCTTTTTCTTGATCTCTGTGTGCCAGCTACTTCACATAAGCACATAAACAAACACACACACACACACACACACACACACACACACACACACACACACACACACACACACACACACACACACACACACACACACACACACACACATGTGCATGCTCAGCCACAAATGCACATTGTCACACACATACACACAAATACCCACCGATGTAAACTCATGCAGACTTTAATCTTTCAGTCATGCATATAATTACATATACTTTTGATGACACAGTGACTTAAACTGAACACAGATACTGATTTTCTTTCCAAGGTTATAAAGCTCACTACTATCCCCTTACACCAAAAACCATCATGGCTACAAATCTTCTAGCATAACTGTTCTGTCCCCATCTAATTTGTTTAACACAGCATTTTAGATTAGATTACTGTTGAATGTTACAGCTTTAAAATATAAACTTACTTGCCTGTGGTCACTCCTAGACCAAAACAACATAATCGGCTGCATACCGTATTGTACTTTATGGAATGCCTTTGAGAATGCTGATGAGAATGTGGCTGTGACTTTAAAGCAAGTCCACTGTTGATATCCAAAGATTAAATAGGCATCAGACTATCTATCTCCTGTGTGAGTTAAAGCAGACTGCTCTCTTGATCATTCTATTCCATCTAATGAGTTTCCCTTACCAAAATGAATTGTCCCTAAGTACTGATTCATGGCACTGACCAGTGCTGTTCAGTTATGTGCCATGTAGGGCCATGTATGTGCAGGTTTTCTTTCTAGTCAAGTCAATTCAAGTCAATTTTATTTGTATAGCACAGCATCACAAATTACAAATTTGCCTCAAGGGGCTTTACAGCAACACAACATCCTGTCGTTAGATCCTCACATCGGATAAGGAACAACTCCCTAAAAAAAAAAAAAAAACGGAGAAAAAATAGGAAGAAACCTCAGGGAGAGCAACAGAGGAGGGATCTCTCTCTCAAGACGGACAATGTCTAGCCCAAAACTATACAAGCTGACTTTACTGATTAAAACACCTTCAACCAGACAGGACAGGACTAACCAATGATGCTAGCTGGTTAAGTAGGGGGGTTGGAAAAATAATCTGCATGCACATGGCCCTCCATGGCACATGGTGGAATACCACTGCCCCAGACTCTTTCATTCATGAAGGCCTTATCCATTATTTCCCATTGGAGCCAGACAAGGAAACAGTTGAGCGCCTGGTCATCAGGCTGGATGTATATATTTATACTTCGTATAGGGCCAGATTCCAGCCGACTCTGCTGACGCACAAAGTTAAAAAGGTCCCATTTCCCCGGCCCCACTCAGGAAGCAAAGGAAAGACCTTGGCTCCAATGATGTTGTGCAACTGGGCTCGTGGACACTTTACCATAATAAACATTCCTTTTCAAATTGACCCTGCGAAGAGAATAGGGAGGGGGGAGGATTTTGATGGTTAAGTGTTTAAAAAAAATGCTGTTTAAGCGATATAAAGAAAGAGAGTGTGAGGGGGGATGGGCACACTTTATATTTTTACAAAAACAAACAAGCATGAGGTAGAGTTTTTTAGTTTAAAAGAAAAGCTGACTCACTCAATATTGCTTGGTGACAGATAGGACTGCTTATTGCTGGTTTACTACCTTCAGTGGTCAATGGTAATTTCTTAGGTACCTCACCAATAAAGGTGATCCTGGCTATAACAGGTAAGCAAAGCTGGTTAAAGAGACTAATCAGCATGATTTCATTCATACTCTACAGGTGAACAACGACTCTTCAATTAACCTGATTGGTTTAGAACAAGAAAATGCCCAAAAGCAACACTTGCCTATTGAAAATAAGGAGCTGGTCAAATGGGCAACAGAGAAGTTTGGTGGTGTGACCTCATTCACCACAATCCGAAACCCCAGGAACATCACCTCTACTGGACGAGAGGGTGAGTCTTTGGTGCAGACCAGCACATTGGATGTCATTCATCACTGTGTTTTTAAAAATGTGTGTATATTTTCTTGCACATTTTACAATATGCTAAGAAGCATAGGTTTCATTCATATTCACATCTGTATGTCTGTAAATGCTAATCACTTGTAATTAAACACCATGTTTATGCCACAAATTATTCCTGTAAAATCAAGCCCATTAATTCTTATCTTGAGTCAGGAAGGAAGGTCAAAAGAGCAGAATGGTATCCAAAAAGACAGTCAGAGGACTGTCAGAGATCAGCATTATTTTGAACCATAATCCATTTCAGAACAAAGTTTATTTTGTGATGTTATAATGGCATTAACACAACAGGGTAAAACAATTCTAAAGAAAAAAATACCAACAGTTAATGTAGTATCCTAAACAAATTGCAGGATTGCTGAGGTAAAAAATAAAATTGACTGCGTTGATGATATAGTTTTTTTTTTGTATGTATGGGATTCATTTCACAATAATTGTGGGATTTAATTATGCATATTTATTAAGGGTGAAGGCATGATTTCATAAACCTCACAGCTTGGCTGTCCAAAACTTTTCCCACATGCAACAACATTCATGATCAGCCAGTGTACGGAGATATAAGCAAGCTTTCCCAATACTCAAAAAGGTATTTAAAGCATTATGATGAATTGGCTTGCTGTAGATTTTTATCCCAAACAAATTCCTACTCATCCCACAGGTGTCCAGCTGAATGGAAATCTGATGAACATTCAATGATTTTGTGGCATGCAGCATTATCCTGCTGGGGAAAAAAAAAAATCCATGGAGATGGTTAAATTGATGCAATGAAGGGGTGGACCTTTTAGCAAGGATTTTGTGATATCTGGCATTTCACCATTGTTTTACTTTTGTCAAGGGGCACAACATCTACCATGAAAACATAGCCCAAAACATCAGAGCAACGCCACTGACCAGCAATGTAGACTCATGGCATGGTAGACTCGTGGATTTGTCCATATCCTTGCCCTCCCATCAGTATGAAACTGGGAGTTATGAATTCAAAGCAGCCAATGTTTTCCCAGTCCTGCAATATACAACAATTTTTATCTACTATGTCCAGTGCAAGTAAATATTTTTGTTTGTTGTTTGTGCTGAAAGTTGTAGGGTTGTTGGCTACCTCTGTTGACCTATTACACCAATGGGCTGGCCTGTCATTGGTGGTTATCATTTCGATGGTTTAGATCTCCAGATTCACACAGGATGCTGATCAGTGTCCTGTGTTTGCAGGACAATGATCCAAAGCATCTCAAAATATCCTTGTTCTGGGGCATCTCCGTGGCGTGGCGGTCTATTCCATTGCCTATCAACATGGGGATTGGTGGTTCGAATCCCCGTGTTACCTCCAGCTTGGTTGTGCATCCCTACAGACACAATTTGCCTTGTCTGCGGGTGGGAAGCCGGATGTGGTTGTGTCCCGATCACTGCACTAGTGCCTCCTCTGGTCGGTTGGGGCGGCTGTTTGGGGTGGAGGGGGAACTGGGGGGAATAGCGTGATCCTCCCTCGCGTTACGTCCCCCTGGTGAAATTCCTCACTGTCAGGTGAAAAGAAGCGGCTGGCGACTCCACATGTATCGGAGGAGCCATGTGGTAGTCTGCAGCCCTCCCTGGATCGGCAGAGGAGATGGAGCAGTAACCGAGATGGCTCGGACGAGTGGGGTAATTGGCCAGATGCTATATACAATTGGGGAGAAAAAGGGGAAAAACACATAAAAATACATATATACTTGTTATTCATAGCTTCTTAAATATAACACAGAATATAGATTAGAATTAAATTCTCGACTCAACCGCTAAATGCAAAGCCAAATAACTGCAACTACAATAACTATAGGGTGACCATATTCCCAGAGGCTGAATACGGGACATAATATCAAAAGTAACGTATCCAAATGCAATCCATTTAAAATACATAGCGGCTACTATAATTTACACAATATTAACACCAGATTCATGTAACTCTTCTTTATTAATCCAAATACTGGCATTAAGGTATTGCTAACATTCAGTAGGCTATAGAGCAACATTCAACACTGTCAATATCATAGCATTTTTAAACTCACTGGGTGTCCACACAAAGAGGAGGTTCAGACATATTCACAGAAGGACATTTATTCCCCTTTTTATTACAGTTGCGAACCCGTTCTAACAGCGATTTACGCACTTAATTTGGGTCACCCTAACCCCTCCCTCTCACTTGCTGTCACCCAGCAAATGAACAGTCTTTCATTGGCTCTGCGGTAGAAACATGAAAATGATGTGAAAAATCATGATGCTTTTTTGTCCGAAGAGTGACATCCGTACGTCCCCCGTGAGCAATCGAAAAATAAGCTCCACACGTTTGGCAAACAACCTTACTCTTATCCGCTACTGACAAGTCTTTTTTGAGAATTTGAACTGTTTTTGAAGATGTTCATTGAAGAAACGCGCTCGCTTTTGTTACATTGCACTACACTACTGCAACCTCCAATGTTTCTTTCGCACTCAGCTAAAAATTGTGGTCATTGTTGCTTAGAGCGACAGCATCGCGAGGTGGACAAAATGATGATTGATACGTTTGGTGGTTGTAGCAGGTATTATAGTACGTAGGCTATTCTAAATTGCGGAATTCACTCTATTGTCCTTTAAACGATCACAATAACACTGCTAATACACATACAGAATAACCATGTAAATCACCAGGCACGAAAATACGGGACATTTAGGTCATTTTTGAGAATAAGTCGGGACACCTGAAAGTAGGCTGAAAAATGGGGCGTATGGTCACCCTAAATAACTGTCAATATAACTTGGAATATTGATGAATATTTCAGAAGAATGTGATAGTCTTTTTCTACAATGTATTACAATTTTTACCACCTGTACTTAAAAATATTTCCCCAGGAACTCATATTAGCAAAAATATGTTTCTCCAAATATTCACAATTTTATAGGAACCAAACCTGGATCAAGTGAATGCACTCTTGAAAATGAAGATCCATTAGTGAAGCATTTTTTGAAGTTTGAAGCAGCACCTTCAGCTTCTTCATTCAAATCGTGCTCCCTACAGCCTCAAACCCCCAGTGATGAAATGGAGCTCCACATCATCAACATCCCTGAAAATGCCAGCATAAGGTAACAATATGAACATTGGCTAGAACTGGTGCCATACAGTATTTTGGTTCGGTTTTCCTATGGTAGTTGACAAAATATTACATTGCTCTATAACAGTTGTAGTGAAATTCATTCTGTATGTGCAGTAATAATTCATGACAATGGTATCCTAAGAAAACACTATTTTGTATGTAACAAGTCACAGAAAAACCAAATAACATAAGATCACAAGATTTTTTAAAATTAATTAGTAAGACATTATTTAGTTGTGAATCAATTCCACAACAGTCAGACAACCAGGATTATTTAGAGTCAAATTGGCCGAGTTTTGACCATTTTTGTCAAAATAAGTAAATTTAAGATACGTTAAAATGGAAATGTTATTCGTGTCAAAAGCAGGACTGAAGTCAAAAAGAGTAAGTTCACTAGTTTAATGTTAATCCATGGTTTTACCATCAACAGGTAGGTAAGAAGGTATGACTTTATGTATCTGTGTATACCACATAGATTAATGTGTTGTATGATATGCAGCTGTCACAGAGCAAGCTAAAAGTTCATATTTTTTCTGTTCTTTTTGTTTTAGCAATGTATCAGTTTATTTGGATACAGAGAAGGTTATTGGTGTGTTCCTCAGAGGTCCTCAGGGTACCACATGGAGTTTCCACAACCCAAGACATGCAAAATTTTGTGTAAGGAACATGACCCACATTTTTTGTAACATGTTTATCATTGTAACAAACTTTTGTTCTAGAACCAGATCATGAAACCATAATGTTTTTGTTAACACAATTTCATCATGGGGCTAAAGACTTCTATTGTTTTGATTTAAATTTCTTTCCAGCCCTTTAACTAGCACAACTCTTTATTTTTTCTCTTTTACAGTCTAATAATGAGATCGTGCTCAGCGGCATTGAACACAAGCTTCTGCCGGCAGTAACAATGACCAGTGACAATGCAGAAGATGTGCAAAAGAAGGCCTTGGATTATTTCAAAGCCAAAACTTTCACCATCTACACTGAAATCAGACCAGAGGGTTCTATGGTGTTAATGGTACTTCGGAAAAGAGACTACCCTACAGGTACATATTAGAATATGAAAAATATGAAACTCAAAAGCATATATAAATGAAAGGAAAAAAGTATTTTGCTTTAAGCAAGCACAAGACTATGAGAACAGCTCTGTTTTGCTCCTCGGTTAACTTTGATCTAAGAAATCAGGCGGCAGTAAATTATTTCCCTGTACTTATGCCCTCTTGGAATAAGTATGTGTGTATACACACACATACACCATTGACGGTTTCGAAAAAAAACCCGCCATATATATATATATATTTGAAGCAACACGAAGGAAGATTATTATTCAACAGCCTGACTGACATAACTTACAAATTGCCTTCAGTGTTCTCACAATGGACACAATAGTTTAGTCTACAGGTTGACGTGAGAGTGTATTTCACACCCCAATACCGTGACTCAGTAAAATAAATTCTTCCGTCCCATCCTGCTCACAGGATGATAGTAGAATTGACTCCTGTGCCCCAGGAATTCTGCAGGAATACTGTGACCCAGGGGACTCATGACCAAATGTATATGTAGTAGAGATTATTTGTACCAGTGGGCACATCTTACTGGACCAGACAGACACTCACTTTACTAAGTTAGGGTGAATTTTCCAGGTAACACTTTATTTTAGGGGGTCGGAATTACCTTGTAATTTCCTAGTAATAAGGTGGTAGTTTTTACAGGTAATTTTACAGCTAACCCTAAACCTAACCCTAAGCCTTACCCAAATTACAAGGTAATTTCAACCTTATTTCTAAGAAATTACGTAATAATTACCGCCTTATTACTAAGAAATTACTAGGTAATTTCTGACCCTGTCCGACCCCCTAAAATAAAGTGTAACCATTTTCCATACTTCATGATGAAGGCAAATTGTCTTTGATTTGACTCAAATTCAACAGCCACATATTGGCATTTTTTCTGATTAAATTATTCAGAAGGTTGCATTCATTTAGTTGTTGCTGTTGGTTTAGCGATTTATCTCAGCGGGGTAAAATGCATTGGATAACAATCATCAAAATACATTTGGATACATATAGCCATGCATCCTGCACCTGCATTTGCACTTGGACATGGTCTGAGTTGGCATAGGCTTGAGTGCAGTTACAAACCTAAATTGATACCAACATTGTACTGCACCACTGGATCTGTATTAACACACCCTCAGCTGTCCCAACCCACCCATCTCAGTGCAGGTGGGTTTCTTTCAAACCATGAAATTACCAAACAAGTGTAGGCAGGGAAAAGTCACCTTTTCACTGAGGAACTTACCAATCAGCCTTCATTCGTGTCTCTGCTGGCCCTGCGCCAGCCCAACAATGGAACCCTATGTCTGAGATCATCTTTACACAGTTTAGATGCAGTATTACCCCAATCTAGCCAAAAGAAATTTAGTGGTAGATAAAAAGTGATTGCACATTATCAGTAGTTCTAGGGCAGAGGAAGCAGGTGCCAGAGATAAAATATCAGACTTGGTGCATGGTAAGTAAAAAAGCCAAAGAAGGAAAGAACAAGAAGAAAATATACCTAGAGGAAAATTGGCCAGAGTTACTGACAGGACTGAAGTGAAGCTATTCACTCTTACTTTATAAAAGAGATTGAAAAACTTAAAGGAATAGCTGAGAGAAAGTGAAGTTAACATTGAAGCAGCACATCACAGTGAAAAAAATGACTCATTCTCAAACTGAGAAATTCTGTTAACATTGTCAACTTCCTTTGAGTTGCTTGCTTATTGCAGGAGGGACAATTTTATTAAAGAGTAACTAAACCCCACACCATTTTCGTGAGTTTGCTGATTTCTGCAGGCTAAAAAACATGTAAAGGTCAAAACATGCCAGGCCAGGCTTGGCTGTGGTGTAAACATAGCAGGATAAACACAGCTGCAGCTATTGACATTAATATTTTTTTGATTTAGGTGTACCAGCACACCTATCAGCACTGACAGACAGAAAGACAGAGGCAGCACTAGCAATTGCCAATAGTACTGCCAATGCTGGCTCTTGACACACTTTTCTATATTTCTGCATAAATATGACCTAAAACATCATCAGATTTTCACAAGTCCTAAAAGTTTATAAAGAGAACTCAGTTAAACAAATGAGACAAAAATATTGTACTTGCTCATTTATTTATTGAGGAAAATGCTAGTGTGACCCCCCCCCCCCTTGTGCAGCAATAACTGTGACTACAAATTTCTGGTAACTGTTGATCAGTGTGCACATTGGCTTGGAGGATTTTTAGCCCATTCCTCCATACAGAACAGCTTCACATCTGGGATGTTGGTGGGTTTCCTCACATGAACTGCTCTCTTCAGGTCCTTCCACATTTCGATTGGGTTAAGGTCAGGACTTTGACTTGGCCCATTCTTTGGTAGAACGACTTGTGTGCTTAGGGTATTGTCTTGCTGCATGACCCACGTTCTCTTGGGATTCAGTTCACAGACAGATGTCCTGATATTTTCCTTAAGAATTCACTGGTATAATTCAGGATTCATTGTTCCATCAATGATGGCAAGCCGTCCTGGCCCAGATGCAGCAAAACAGGCCCAAACCATGATACTACCACCACCATGTTTCACAGATGGGATAAGATTCTTATGCTGGAATGCAGTGTTTTCCTTTCTCCAAACATAACACTTCTCATTTAAACCAAAAAGTTCGATTTTAGTCTCATCCAGCCACAAAACATTTTTCCAACAGCCTTCTGGCTTGTCCACGTGATCTTTAGCAAACTGCAGACAGGCAGCTATGTTCTTTTTGGAGAGCAGTGGCTTTCTCCTTGCAACCCTGCCATGCACACCATGGTTGTTCAGCGTTCTCCTGATGGTGGACTCATGAACATTAACATTAGCTAATGTGAGAGAGGCCTTTAGTTGCTTAGAAGTTACCCTGGGTTCCTTTGTGACCTGGCTGACTATTACACACCTTGCTCTTGGAGTGATCTTTGATGGTCGACCACTCCTGGGGAGGGTAACAATGATCTTGAATTTCCTCCATTTGTACACAATCTGTCTGACTGTGGATTGGTGGAGTCCAAACTCTTTAGAGATGGTTTTGTAACCTTTTCCAGCCTGATGAGCATCAACAGTGTTTTTTCTGAGGTCCTCAGAAATCTCATTTGTTCTTGCAATGCTACACTTCCACAAACATGTATTGTGACGATCAGACTTTGATAACTCACTGTTCTTTAAATAGAACAGGGCCCCACTCACACCTGATTGTCATCCCATTGACCGAAAACACCTGACTCTAATTTCATATTCAAATGAATTGCTTATCCTAGAGGTTCACATACTTTTGCCATATTGGATAATTTTCCTCAATAAATAAATGACCAAGTATAATATTTTTGTCTCATTTGTTTAACTGGGTTATCTTTATCTAATTTTAGGATTTGTGTGAAAATCTGATGATGTTTTAGGTCATATTTATGCAGAAATATGGAACATTCTAAAGGGTTAACAAACTTTCAAGCACCACTGTAAATGTTAAACAAAAGCGGTCCCAGAATGGAGCCTTGGGGAATTCCACAAGTCATTTTTTGTGTTTACTCTGATTTGTAATCACCCATAGAGTCAAAGTAGTCCCTGACTTTTAAGTAGGATTCAAACCAGTTTAATGCTGTGCCAGAAAGTCCCACCCAGTTTTCCAATTGGTCCATTAATATGTTGTAGTCAACTGTGTCAAATGCAGCACTGAGATCCAATAATAAATCCTACCATATACTAATAAATAATACCATGACTGAGATTCTGCCACTGTCTGTGTTTAAGCAGATGTCATTAAAGACCTTAACAAGAGCAATCTCAGTGCTGTGGTCTTGTCAAAATCCTGACCGGAAGACATAGAAACTGTTGTTTGGTGCAAAAAGGTGGTGAGCTGCTGTAAAACCCCTCTTTCAATTATTTCATTCAGAAACCCGGAGTTTGATATGCGCCCAAAACTGTTCATTAGTGAAGATTCTAGATTATTCTTTTTTAAGAGTGGCCTGATGACTGCAGTTTTCAAGGCCTGTAGGAGGAGACCTGAGAGAAGATATGTGGTGACAATTTGTAGAAGATCTGAGGACATGCGATTAGAAACATTTTTGAAAAGCCCTGTTGGTAGAATACCAAGGCAGTAGGAGGAAGATTTCAGATGTTGTATAATGTCCCCCAAGTTTTTATTGTTGATATGATCAAATTATGACATGCTATTTGAATTGATTTGGGGTGGACTTAGGGACAACATATGCTCTGTACCTAGTATGGGAGCACTGGCATCCTGTCTAATTTTCTGAAATGTGTCATCAAAGAAGGAGGCAAATTCATTACAGGCCTTGGTAGATAGAAATTCAGATGCTACTGCCACTGGGGGGTTTGTTACCCTGTCGACAGTAGAAAACAATGCACAGTAATGTCAGAGAAGTAAGACTGCCTTGCGTTTCTCAGTTCCAAGTTATAAATGTGCAGTCTCTCTTTATAGATTTCATAATGAACAGTAAGATATTTTTTTCGCCACCTGCGTTGAGCTTTATGACTCTTTTTTAAAAAAAAAATTATTTTGACCAACGTGGCACATTTCCATGGAGATCTTTTCTTACCAGAGACAACATTTACCTTAGCGGGTGCAATAGCATCAATAACATATGTGCAAATAAGTGTGCAACTGTGCTGCCTACATTTTGGGCTGGTGCTGTAGCACTTGATAGAGTATGCACTAGTTAGTGAAAAGAGAGAAGCAAGTAAAGCTGGTAAACTGATTTGTTAGGAGATTTCTATTCTTCACATGTCTGAGATTGAAACTGCATTATGCATGTGAATGTTAGGTTGGTAGTAGATAGATGCTAGATTGATATTAAGTGAACTTTCACTGGAATGTTGGTATACAAATGCAGATGGATAACACTGCCATAACTGTATGTTGTGTCTGCTGACAGGGGATTTGGAAGTGGTGGATCAAATATGCTGGCATGCAGTGTAACACTTTCTAGCGGTCTTAAGAACCCAAGTCAGTCAAACACTGGTGAAGGAAGTGGCCACTTCATAACTGTAATGATATGCCTAGACTCACAAATTTAACCCTGTGGGACAGCTGGTTTAGGTAGTTTAGTAAATGACACTGCTGTACCTGGGAGATGACTAATTGATGTTCTATATAATTCTCTAACTAATTGGCTAATGAATTCTTCTAGGACATAAGTGCACCAGGCTAGGCCTCACATAGTGTATCATGTGTATTCATATGGTAATCATCATCTTTATCATCACTGTCACCACAGCTGTCATAATAAACTTTTTCTTGTGTTGTTCTATGCAGTAAAGCAAACTATTTCTTTAGGAATATGAAGATTTTCTAGGTTCGTTAATGTGTCTTTTTCAAAAGTATTTTATTGTATACCTGATAATGCTACAAACATAAGAGAACAGTGCATTTATATGATGTTGACTGAAAAAAATTAAATCTTATATTATTACAACAGTGATATGCAGAAAATGTCATATTTTTATTTACTTATTTTTTTTCTTTTTTGCCTTTTTTGGTTTTAGTCACAGAACCAGTACAAAAACCAGTGAGCACAATTGCCACCAGGGCCCCTCAACAAATGCCCCTGTTGATGCTGCTGTACACCTCCCCAGACTACCGTTTGCTCCTGAAGCCCAACACAACGGTGCAGAATGACAAAAAAATCTATGCAGAGGTGAGAATCCTTTTAACGGCAATACAACATCAAATTATTTTCCTCTCTTTACAGTGTCCTAATTATCTCACATTTAAAAACAAAGCAAAAAAAACCAAATACCTTTACATTTGTTGAGGATATTGGCAGAGGTAGGATGAAGTCCTTGTTTTCCACATCACAAGTAGTAAGTCTCAAGTGCTGGCAGTCAAGTCCCAAGTCATCTCAAGTCCTAAACTTTGAGTTTCAAGTCCTAAACTAGTTAGTGTGTGCTTTTCATCAAATTTAACATCAGGGTAATAGTTAATATTCTAAATTTTTCTCAAATTCTGAATGCTTTTTAAAATTTGAATTCATTACAGGTTAGTTCAAAGTGGAGCTGTATTTATGGAAATGGAGAGTTGATTGGCTGCACACTTTTTAAAAGCATTTTATCTTTGGGTTTGGAGAGGGTATCAAGACATTCAAGTCAAAAGGCTCAAGTCCAATTAAAGTCATGAGACATCAGTGTTAAAGTCAATGTCAAGTTTTAAATCGTGTTCAGTTCTTGCAAGTCAATCCTAAAGTCATCACATTTGTGTCTTGAGTCTCTAAGCCCACACTTATAGATATTATCATGGTCATGGATTCTAACCATTCACATACTGTAATTGTTTTTTTTGCAAATATGAATGTGCCAGAGTGACGACATGTTTAGGTTGAGATAGAAAGTAATCACTAAACCCAACAGGGTTATCAGTTCAATAAAGTAAAGTTGGATTTATGAAATTCTGGGCAAACATTAGGAGCACAAATTAGGACTACTCAAAAATAAAATCAATAACATATAGTGTCAATGGTTCAAGAAACACAAATGTGACGATAAACATAACAAGAAAGTAAATTGAAACAATTTCTATTAGTCATGGAACATTTTCAATGAACATTCTCAATGAATGCACCATATCAGAGAAACTGCCAAAATATAACATGGATTGGACTAGCATAAATGAATATGAATAAACAATCTGCTAAATCATAGCATGTTGATTTTATTATCATATGCAGCATGCTAACATGAACTACAATAAATGAGCATTCACACCCTGATTTAACCACTTTCATGTTTATGAATATATGTTATGCTCTCCATACACAAGTAAAGTATGTTGTAATTGATTTCTGAGGGGCAGGGTGGTGTGTAGGAAGATGTGCGAAAACAATTTATTTTGCATATAGCAATTAATTTTCAGTAGCTCTGTCATTATTGTCACAAACAGTGATGGACACAGCTGACAGTGTCCTGATTTTGCTCTACTTTCCATACTCTATGTGCTCCTCTGATCAGAATTGTAGGATTGGGATTTTGACAAGGGCAGTGAGCCCGCTGTTTATTTCCTGCTCATGGGTTATAGCGGATCTACACTGGAGTGATGACACATGGCAGACCAGAAGCTTTGTCACAACAGTGAAGGCTTTGCTCTTTGCTTCCTTACTCAGTACATATGCTTCAAAAACAGTCTATAAATCTACCTCGGGGGATAAACGAAAAAGCAATAAGTAGTGCATCACCTGGCTTCTGAGTTATCGGCGACTCTTAATCTCCACTAATAAAAGACAGAAATTGTTAAATGTCTTGCCATGACTCCATACTGCTGACGCTAAATGCTTCAGAAATTTCAAGGCAGACTAATGTGTTTTTTTTTGTCCCCCCCCCCCCACAATAGAGCTATCTATGCTTGATTGACCATGAAAATCGAGTTTCTATATTAACTTCCATTACACCAGCCTGCTTGATTTTGGGAACTAATTGTATAAGATTTTGGCTTGGTTTGATACTTGTTGCTTGCCTTATTAGAATTGAAATGTGTAATGATATCTCTTGTGGTCAGTTCATCATTATATCATTGGTGGGTTGATGCATGTGTCAGAAAAAAAATTATAAATAAGCAAAAGTTGTTGAAGATGAATGTTACAGACCAGTAAATAATCGATAAATCAACACAATTGGAGTCTTTGGACTACTGATGACATTCAAGCTGTGACAATTAGTCAGTTATTGGCAGCCCCATGACACATTAGCTCTGTATGTATTGGAAACACATCAAGAAGCAGCTGGGGTTTATTGGACCCAGCCCCGCACAGCCCAAAAGAGCACAATTTTGGGTAGTGGAGATGGGTTATAATAGTGACCAGCTGGATTTATAGGCGACAAGTCAAGTCAAGTCTAGAATGGCTATTTAGCCATGACCTCTGCTGGACGATCAGATCAACCACAACAAGATAATTAAAAACATTCAGCAAGACAAGTTGCAAATGATTTCACAAGTTTTATGGGTTATAACATTTTGTTCTGAAACATTTTGTAAAAGCAAAATGCTCTTCGGTAGTAACTTCACATTCTTAATAACACACCTTTAACACTTCCACCTTTCCACACAGCAAATATTTTTTACAACTTTCATTTATCATTTAAGATTTTATGAAATATATGATGACTTTGAATTTAAGCTGTCATTTATAATTTGATTTCATTTTTTATTTTTCTTGAATTGCAACTTTATTCGTACTCATATGGTGCAATATCTAAAAAAAGATTAATACAAATTATACATACATAAGGGATGTGTTTGGCTCTGAGTAGCTTTAATCAGAAACACAGTTTTACTTATATTTCCTGAAGAAAATACTATTTAGGCTAATGTGTTGGTAAGAGGATGATTTATTAGTTCTTTGATAAATGTGAGCATCCAATAAAAAGCAGCATTTTATGGACCAATCTCCTTGTAAGACTTTCATAGCATACCATCCAGCATCCTATCCGTCTTTGCATTCATTTATATGGCAAATTAAAACTAAAATGATTGCATTGTAAAAAGTATAATACAGTATAACAGTAAGTACAGTAGAGTATTTCTTTTAAAAATTAAAAACATCTGCATATCTCAATGTCTTGGAGAGTAGATTTATAAAATAAAGATGTGTCATCTTTCAGTCAAATCGCTACTTATTATGTCCAGGCAAAAGTGGAATTATATTTTTCCATATCCCATAATTTTTGTATTCGGATATTTGCATCCCCATCCATGCTTAAAATAAACAATTCACTTTTCATTTACCTATCTATACTTAGATTATACTTCTATCAAATTATTAAGGATGAAAAGTGATGTGCTGATTTTACCAAAGAGTACTTTTGAAGTGTGGGGGGAAAAACAAAAACCAACAAAAAAAAAAACAGCTCATTGTTCTTTGACAGCTGGAGCTTTTTCATTCTCTTTGCTAAGCCGCTGCCACATATATGCCTATGTGGCTTTTTTTTTTTAATTTATGAAATGGGCTTGGTTGCACCTGGGATGATGTGGATGTTCTGACCATGATGGTTTTATGTATTTACTGTGCAGTAGGCCATCCGTATAAGTATGGGGCAATTTCCCATAATGTTCAGTTACTTTCTAGTAATTTTTGATTGTGTTCCTGTTTTAAACTTGAAACTTCCAGTTTCCATAGCGAGTTAAGGTTTAACTTGTCAGTGCATTTACAATACTATTTTTTCTCGTTATTCAACTTTTGATATTCATGTATTAGCAGGTTTAGATTTATTAGTCAAATGCTCTTAGTGCTATAGTAGCTTGCGCACATGCACATGAGCATGGATTTTGTCAGAGCACCATTAGTTTAATGCGAAAGAGAAGGATAACCTTGCAACACCTGTAAATATAGTCGAAAGGATTATTGCTCATTATTGATTTCTTTTCCTTCCTTGAGTACTTTTATTGTATTAACTATTGATCAAGTATATGATCCGACCTGAAGTGTGACCCACGTGAATCATGTACATACGTATTTATTTATTCTTTTAATTTATTCTTTTTTTTGGGGGGGGGTGAGCTGTCCGACTGAACTGGAGAGGATTTGAGGACATCTATTGGCTGAAGTGCATGAGGATTTTTTTTTCTTTTCCGAAGTATCCACGAGGATGTTTGTTTGCGTTGAGCTCGAGCTCAACATGCTCAATTCCACACCTGCGTACCACACCTGTTAGTGGCAGGTCGTCAGTTGACAAGAGGATAGCCGTTTCAGATCAGATAATTCAAGTATGTCAAGATTATTTCTTGTGATGTGTCTAATATATACGTATAAGATGCAGGTCTTTGATTTTGTTGTCGATTGATCAACCAGATTATCCGTTGTTGATTGATTTTCACTTACCGCAGTGTCCCATGGCTTGCCACTTTGCTTGTTATGTCACTGTTTTTATGTAACTAAATTACTAGTGTTTGCATATCTGAAAACTTAGCCTGCTAAATTAATAAACCAGCCAGCTGTAAAGCCACATGCAACACTTGGCTGTATGAATGGCTGCTTTTCAAGTCATCCTTATGTAAGAGGTTATGGCACATTTCTTACATACAAACCCCAATTCCAATGAAGGTGGGACATTGTGTAAAACATAAATAAAAACAGAATACAATGATTTGCAAATCCTTTTCGACCTATATTCCATTGAATACACTACAAAGACAAGATATTCAATGTTCAAACTGATAAACTTTATTGTTTTTTGCAAATATTCACTCATTTTGAATTTGATGCCTGCAACATGTTCCAAAGAAGCTGGGACAGAGGCAACAAAAGACTGGGAAAGTTGAGGAATGCTCAAAAACACCTGTTTGGACATTCCACTGGTGAACAGGTTAATTGGAAACAGGCGAGTGTCATGTTTGGGTGTAAAAGGAGCATCCCCGAAAGGCTCAGTCCTTCACAAGCAAGGATGGGGCGAGGTTCACCACTTTGTGAACAACTGCATGAGCAAATAGTCCAACAGTTTAAGAACAACGTTTCTGAATGTACAATTGCAAACAATTTAGGGATTTCATCATCTACAGTCCATAATATCATCAAAAGATTCAGAGAATCCGGAGAAATCTCTGCACGTAGGCGGCAAGGCCGAAAACCAACATTGAATGCCTGTGACCTTCAATCCCTCAGGCGGCACTGCATTAAAAACCGACATCATTCTGTAAAGCATATTACCACGTGGGCTCAGGAACACTTCGGAAAACCATTGTCAGTTAACAGTTCGTCGCTACATCTACAAGTGCAAGTTAAAACTGTGCCATGCAAAGCGAAAGCCATATATCAACAACACCCAGAAACGCCGCTTTCTGGGCCCAAGCTCATCTGAGATGGACTGATGTAAAGTGGAAAGTGTGCTGTGGCCTGACGAGTCCACGTTTCTAATTATTTTTGGAAATCATGGACGTCGTGTCCTCCGGGCTAAAGAGGAAAAGGACCATTCAGATCGTTATCAGCACAAAGTTCAAAAGCCAGCATCTGTGATGGTATGGGGGTGTGTTTGTGCCCATGGCATGGGTAACTTGCACATCTGTGAAGGCACCATTAATGCTGAAAGGTACATACAGGTTTTGGAGCAACATATGCTGCCATCCAAGCGACGTCTTTTTTGGGGACATCCCTGCTTATTTCAGCAAGACAATGCCAAGCCACATTCTGCACGTGTTACAACAGCATGGCTTTGCAGTAAAAGAGTGCTGGTACTAGACTGGCCTGCCTGCAGTCCAGACCTGTCTCCCATTGAAAATGTGTGGCGCATTATGAAGTGCAAAATACGACAATGGAGACCCTGGACTGTTGAGCAACTGAAGTCTCACATCAAGCAAGAATGGGAAAGAATTCCACCTACAAAGCTTCAACAGTTAGTGTCCTCAGTTCCCAAACGCTTATTGAGTGTTGTTAAAAGGAAAGGTGATGTAACACAGTGGTGAACATGCCCGTGTCCCAGCTTTTTTGGAACGTGTTGCAGGCATCAAATTCAAAATGAGTGAATATTTGCAAAAAAACAATAAAGTTTATCAGTTTGAACATTAAGTATCTTGTCTTTGTAGTGTATTCAATTGAATATAGGTCGAAAAGGATTTGCAAATCATTGTATTCTGTTTTTATTTATGTTTTACACAACGTCCCAACTTCACTGGAATTGGGGTTTGTATTTCTTGTGAATGTTGTCCAGTAATGTTAGGAGTTCACCCAATGTAACCCTGGTTTACATTGATTTACTTGATAATCGGGTTAAGGCTGTTTTTTAAGGGTGGCAGTGTGGATGTGCAGTGCATGCGGGTAAGTAGGTGTGTTGTTCTGCGCACGCGCTTCCCGCCTCTGCTCTAGTTTCTTGCCCTGTGCAAAGCGGATAGTCACAGAAATAGTCAAACAAACTAAATATAAACATAATTTATAGTATCTTCATCATCTCAGCAGCTTATTTGTTACTGAAGTGTAGCTTAATAAACTATTTACTGTTAATCATGTCAATATTGCCAACAAGTCAGGGACATAAGGGAGATCGCACTGTGAAGTTCCATCCGCAGTGGAATTCAGCCCCCACCCAGCTTGAGTTAATGGTTTAACGTTAAATCACTCACTTAGGAGATAGAAAATTATTTCGATATTGAGTAGATTATGCAAGTATAGCACTAGAAATAATTTATCTTGCTTTTCTCTGTCAGACCACTGCTACTACTACTACTTTCAGCTGCTCCCGTAAGGGGTCGCCACAGCGGATCATCCGTTTCCATTTCTTCCTGTCCTCTGCATCTTCCTCTGTCACACCAGCCACCTGCATGTCCTCCCTCAACACATCCATAGACCTCCTCTTTGGCCTTCCTCTTTTCCTCTTCCCTGGCAGCTCCATATTCAACATCCTTCTCCCAATATACCCAGCATCTCTCCACACATGTCCAAGCCATCTCAATCTTGCCTCTCTTGCTTTGTCTCCAAACGGTCCAATTAGAGCGGTCCCTCTAATATGATCATTCCTAATCCTGTCCTTCTTCATCACTCCCAATGAAAATCTTAGCATCTTCAACTCTGCCACCTCCAAATCCACCTCCTGTCTTTTCGTCAGTGCCACTGTCTCCAAACCATATAACATAGCTGGTCTCAGAACCATCTTGTAAACCTTCCCTGTAACTCTTGCTGGTACCCTTCTGTCACAAATCACTCCTGACACTCTTCTCCACCCACTCCACCCTGCCTGCTCTCTCTTCTTCACCTCTCTCCTGCACTCCCTGTTACTTTGGACAGTTGTCCCCAAGTATTTAAACTCATATGCCTTCCTCACCTCTACTCCTTGCATCCTCACCAGTCCACTGTCCTCCCTCTCATTCACGCATAGGTATTCCATCTTGCTCCTACTGACTTTCATTCCTTTTCTCTCCAGTCCGTACCTTTCTCTGTCAAACCAAATGAAGGGAATTGACTATTCTTACATTCTAAAGATAATATCCATTATTCTTGATTCCCAGCATACATGGAAAGAAATTGGCCAAAGATGCCATTGTGGCAGCAGCTGTGAATGCCAGACACAATTTTCAGAAGAGGCGTGTGCAGCCTTGCTAAATGCTGCAAATGCTAAAGAGGCATAAAAAAATGAGGCCTTCTTTTGACTTATTAAAAGTTGCTTGTGGCACATTTAAATTTTGAAGTTGGGTTTTTAAAACTTTAAAAAGAGATCAAGATCATTCTAAGCTGCGTCTGCTAAGTACATAAACAATGTAAAATACATTAAAATGATTTTTTTTAAAGTTCCTGTCATGGGTCATACTTCACCATCCTCATGCTTTAGAGCTGCCACCAGTTTGGGCTTACCTGTTTCTAAGGACAGGTTCTGGATCAGCACTATGGAGCAAACTTGTGGCCCTAGATTTCTGGAAAAGGTTTGAAGTGTCACTGTGTGTGTGTGGGGGGGGGGGGTGCTGCCACGCCATGCACTTCCCTCTGTATATTTTTCTGTTTTTTTTTCTTCTTTGGGTTTTTTTTTCTGTTTTTTTCTGTTTTTTTTTTTTTTTTGGTCCTTTGCCATTCACATGCCTGTATGGATAGTTAGAATTGTTTTAGATAAACAAACAGGACCATTGAGGTGCATGTCACTCTTCAGTAGCACAAAGACAAGAGAGGTAACATATGGAAATCCCTAAACCTTATTTAGTGGCCTTTTGGCTGATGCAAGTAATTTCCATCACTTCACTAATGCATATTTTATTTGTCCTCTGTTTCGTTTAGATCTTAGGGGATACTTTAGGGGAGCTTGTCCTAATGATCAAGGTAATCCGCTGCTCTATGCGCTCCAAAAGCTCATGCCCAGTGGAGAAGGAGATGCCTTTTGTCAGCCAGGACTGCTCCTCAAGAGTCTGCGCTAATCGTGCCCGAGTCATCTTCTCTTTGGACCAACTTCAGGAGTTAGGCTCTTCTACCTGGGAGCTGGAATGTTTTGTGAATCTTTGCTACAATAAGGTAAGAGAATATGCTCATGAAAGGCATGGGCAAAATATTTTTTTTTAATTAAGACTCTTAGAAAATTGTACTTGCTTGTTTTATGTATTGGGTACGATAAAATTTGCTCTAGCAGTTTAACCAGTTATTTTACTTCTGTTTATAAGGTTTTGTAGAAGGTTCTCTTCAATTAAGAAAATGGAAGTAAACAAAATAGATAGGGGCCACACAGTAGCGCAACTGTTAGTGTGGTCGCCTCACAGCAAGAAGGTCCTGGGTCTGAGCCCCGGGGTAGTCCAACCTTGGGGGTCGTCCCGGGTCGTCCTCTGTGTGGAGTTTGCATGTTCTCCCCGTGTCTGCGTGGGTTTCCTCCGGGGGCTCTGGTTTCCTCCCACAGTCCAAAGACATGTATGGCAGGTGAATCGGCCATGCTAAATTGTCCCTAGGTATGAATATGTGTGTGTGTGTGTGTGTGTGTGTGTGTGTGTGTGTGTGTGTGTGTGTGTGTGTGTGCGGGCCCTGTGATGGCCTTCCGGCCTGTCCAGGGTGTCTCCCCCGCCTGCCACCCAATGACTGCTGGGATAGGCTCCATAATCCCCGCGACCCTGAGAGTAGGATAAGTAGTTTGGATTAGGTATGGATGGAAAATAGAGAAGTAGTTGTGATATAGCCATAATTTGAAGTGGCATCTGCTTTTACTGAATTTAATGATTACTACAACAAAATAGAGCAAGAAAACATTTTGTCAAAATTAATTACATCATAAATCAAACTTCATTACATGTCGCACATATATTAGTTTTTTTACATGTTGATACAGCTAACTACTTTTTATTTTTGTGTCTGTCTTTGCTTATGTGCTCACTGCATGGCGGAAATTTAACTTTTTTAGTTTTTACAAAACATTTAATGAATATTATTTGGCTTAACTCAAGCAGTAAATTTGGAAATAATATTTAAAGTTAACCCTTCGCTAAATGTTGCTTACATTTTATAAGCTTCTGCAATATTCAGGCTTTCAAGGTTAGTTGATAAATTGCCAAGAAGATTTAATGGTCTGTTTGCTTCGACCTTCTCTCTAGAATTGTAGCGATGGAGGAAGTGTGAAAAGAAATCTGGAGGTTACCCAGCCATGTACATCACCACCATGTGAGTTCAATTTTGAATTCAAAACTATCCCTTAAGCAATTTTCAGGGTCATTCACTCAGTCCAGCCTTACCAACCTAGTTGTTATCATTTTCTCATTTGCCCTGGCACCAAACTTGTGCAGATGTAACTTTTGCTCCTTAGAAGTTGAGATTTATATTCACATGGTTTTGGGTATGTTTTTTTGACAATACGACTTTCATATCCAAACTTTATTGGTGTTTTCCTGATCTTTGATAGTCACCGTACAGCGCGATTGTCAATACTTTCAAACAAGACATGACGGTAAACTAATTTCAAATTAAACGTGTGAAACCTAACATTGGTAGACTTATTCAGTTGTTCAAGTATGACATCTAGCAATTCAGCTTATTTCCATTTCTATTTGAACACAAATCTCATACGAGGTTACTGGTTCTTCCTTGTTTTCATTCCTACTGTGTTACTTTCCATGCACAACAAAGGCCGTGCAGTCTGTTGTCATGGTGTTGAGGTCAGGATATGCAGTGGGGCCACTGAGGGGCTGCGAGGTGGGGCCTCCTCCTTTAGGAAGGTCTGCAATCTGACCTTGTGGCCACAATCAGGAGTAATGACCCCCAAGGGAGGGGGCTGAGGTCCTTTGTGTGTCTAAGGGGGTCTGGCTGCATCGTTATCCAAACACAGGCTCTGGGCCCGGTGCTATTGTCAGAGTATTCAACACATTTAACACAAAGAGGGGAAGGTGTTGCTCTTCAAAAAGAGGACAATTTCAGGGCAGATGAGACAGGAACAAATCTCACATTCCTCAGTGCCTGCACATCATCATCCAGAGGAGGAGCCCATTATTTTTCATTTCTTTGCACAAAGGGAAAGAAAATGTTGCTCAGCCCTAGGCTTATGTTTTAAATAAGCACACTTATTTGCCAGACTGAGAAAAAAAAAATGTTTTTTTGGCTTCCTTTTTCCTTCATTTCATATGGGAGTAAAAATATTCATCAACTCATCAATGTTGTGATGTTGGTTGTAGGGAAACCACATAGTTCACTGATTCATGCTTTCCTGTGTCCGTTTGCTCACCATTTTGTCCGTCTTGCCTTAAATCTTTTAAAAGAGCTTCAAGTTTGTGGACCCAAGGATGGATGAAGGGAAATTAAAAACAACCCCTCAATGACCTAAACTTTAATTTCATGTTTGCCTGCCAAGTAAGAGCAAACACCATCAGTTGACACCAACTCTGAGTTCACCTGGTCAGTTAAGTTTATCAAGGCTTTTCCATTTACTGATCAGTGAGTGCAGCAGGTCCCAAATGTTGCACAAGCAAGGGTGGATAACTGTATGCTGCTGGTAGCCTTGCCTCCCTTGACTAGGCAGGACTGGGCTTCCTCTTCAGTAATCCTACCTGTTCAGTAGCTGTCCACAGAGGAGGCTCCTGGGAGTCATAGCCCAACTTCCTCTCTTTCCCTCTTTACTACCTGCCATGCAATGTCTGTTTCCGGTCCTTGTTTATTCAGTTTTGGCATTCAAGGTGCACATTGGCAAACTAACACATCAAGTGACAATGGAAAAAAAAAATATCCAAGGAGCCAGCTTTAGACATTTTTTTCTGGTCCATTCGTAATTCAAATCTAGTGTAGTGAGCATCGCTAACTAACCAGTTAACTCACTGAGCTGTAGCAGGATATGAATTCCGGCAGCCAAAATGGCCACATGGTGTCACTATTGCTCAATATTTTGGGTCCAAAATGTGCTTTAATCAATCCAGTGGGTCGAGCGACTGGATAAACCAGGATCTTGACCTTGATACTCTTGAATATTGAATCAATATTTCATTCCAGTCTCCTGACATTATATTTTACTCAGATAACAAGTGCTAGACTCATATTTACTGTATTTGGCTTTAAATAATCACACTGTTCAACAATTGCACAGAACAATTCTGCTTTAGATGTTGTATTATGACATCTGGATCAAGGATTACGCCCCCTCCAGAGAAATTCAAACAACTTGAAAACAGTAACAACCAAGTCAGGTCAAGGTAATTTAGTTTTGTTTTTTTTTGTAAAGCACAGTTAATAACTTACAGCTGAGCAAGTATTTGAGAACAAAAAACAAAACAAACAAAAAAACAAAAAAAAAACCCATAAAAAACAAAACAATAGAAACAGAGATAAGATACAACGATGTGTGCTTTGCTAATTTGTTTGATGTCTTACAGTTTTGTGTGTCTATAAAATAATATTTCAGAGGCTGTTCAACTTTACCAATTTTTGTATTTGTTAATGGCACTGATTTCAGATCTCGTTCTACAGAGAAGGATTTTTGCATCTTTTGTAGAACAACTGTTTTTGTAATGCCGCTGATGACCTGTGTGTGTGTTAAATCCACTCATTCTGCCTAAAGGGCACCACTGGTGCCAGGGTTGACTAAAATCAAATTTAGATAATTTGATTAGTACAAAGAAAATTATAAGCCATAATATGTGATTACTCTCACAAATACGCTTTTGCCCTTTTGCCCTCAATTAATCTTTCACCTACGGTAACAATAACGATAAGATGTATTGCAGTGCTAATTGTATGTGTGTAGCACTTTGTATAAATCTACGTGCTTGGGCAATGAAAATCAAGTTAAAAAGTAGACCTTATAATTAGTTGTATTGTTTATGATATGGTATTATGATAACATGAGGTTTTTCTACATTAACTTTTTATATGTATATTACAGCTACCCCATGTTTTGACTTTGGCCTACCTGCTGTGCTGGGTATTGCATTTGGGGGGTTCCTGATTGGAGTACTGCTTATTGGAGCCTTGTGGTTTATCAAGATCAAAACTGGTATGTTTCTGTTCATGGATTTTACTTTTGAACTCTAAAATATTTAATATTAGATTGCCATACTATTTCACTGGTTTAAGAACAACTTTCATTCTCTTTTATTGGATTCAGGGTATCCATCTGGACTTGACATGAGCTCAACTGCAACAAATCTTCCTGGTGAGAAACTAAACCAAAATGTCAAAATTAATTCCTTTTTAGTTTTTTTTTAATATTTTTTTTTATGTGCATCATTCATTATTATTTTCTTTTAATTTTTGTTTTTATCATTGTTCCTTATTGCTAATTTTGTTTTCTTATTGATGTTGTTTTTTCTTCTTTTTTTTCTTTTTTTTTTTTTTTTTGGAATTTGTCTCCTCTGCTTTCAGGATGTCCCTGCTCTCTGACAAAACGACAACCTGTCTCCACTAACCCATCTCCATCAGAAAACAGTAGTGCCAATGCCAGCATCGGAAGCACCCAAAGCACACCAACCAGCAGCATGGCATGAGATCATTGTCATTATCATCCCCACCACTATCAGTGCTCCCACCACAAACTCCCTTGAAAGTCACTTCTATGGGTATTATGCTTTGGATTTTTCCTTGATAATGCTTAAGAAGCATTGCCCCCCTTCCTCAGAATCCAACAAAAGCACAATTCTCATCTGTGACCCACCAAGCCAAAAATGGGTGTGAGCTGGGAATGGTAGGGGAGATGGGGAGGGATGAGGGACAGCCAAAGTCACTGGCTTCTGACACTCACCTTTCTGGCTTCCTTGTAAAGCAAAGCTCCCTGACAGGAAGTTAAAGAGGGCAAGAGAAAAAAATACATTGGCTCCCAACAACAGGAAAAACAAAGCATATCCCTCAAGAACTAACAGGAAATTCACGGCATTCTTTTCAATGAATTGTGCTTGTTTGATGGTAGCACAATAAGAGAAAGTCAGGGGAAAAGCCAGTCAAAGAGTGACTTATGAAAACATTAGAAGATTTGCATTCACATCCATGCTAAAGAATGTAAGGGGCTCTTGGTTAAGACAGTACAATAAGTTCGGCATTATCAGCAGCATCTTGGGGACTGAAAGGGTCACAATTTTAGGGCCTTAAATAAGTCAACAAAATGTTAATTTCCTGGTCCAGGGGCTATATGCTTAATTGGATTTAGAAAACAATGGCTGAAGGCTACCTCCTATTATTTAGAAGTATGAAGTTAGTTTAAATTTAGGTTTCTTTGGTGAACTTTTTTTTTTTGGTTTCCTTTCCATTACTTTTAATCTGTTTCACTTTGGTTGCATCATATAGCAATGCTCCAGGTAATTTTAAACTCTCAAGAGAAGTTTATAACTACATTTCCAGGGTATCCAATAGCTTTGTCAGGGAAATTATGTCAAATATTTTTTTATGTGTGTTAGAAATCAGAGAGAAATATATATTTTTTTCATTAACAGCCAAAAAAACCCCAAAAAAACTTAAGTCATTACATCAACCTGAAGTAATAAATTAGGATGCATAAACAAATGGGGTGGCTTAATTCATGTTAAGAAACTAATTATAGCTCTATATTACCATTATTATTGTAACCTTAAAATAAAAAGGACTTAGTACCAAATGCTTAGAAATTGGGAGTACTAATTAAATTGTTCTGGAAATACCACTTATTAACTATATACAGTGTGCCCTGCATGCAAAAGGGCAATTTTTAGTTAATTTAATTTTTGGCCCATAAAAAAATATTGGGAAAAAATTCAATCTAATTCTATTTAAAATTGCAAAATGCATGAGGGATGATTTGGAAGTACTCATTTTTGAGAATGAATTTGTCTTACAATAATAATTTTTCTGTACCCTTTATTGTACTTCCTACATTTAAGAAAGGATATCCTGCATCAGCCACTGCAGTGCTAAGGCTGCATACAGAAAATACAGAAAAAGATGTATGACGATACATAAAGTAGGAATATATGCATTCACTTGTCTCTGTAAGTCATTGTAAATTGACGGTTGAGCCGTAACTATGAACCCATTCTTGGTTTAAATATACAGATGTAAATGTATTCTATATTCTTTATTGCCCGCCTCTCTTTTACCTCTGAAAAGATTGTGACAACACACCAAACCATTCGGTATAAATGGGCAGAAATTCCTTCTGAAAATTCAGTTACACAGCCATAGCTCTGACAACTCTAGCACTGACTTTTTATGATTTTGATATATTTGATACACCTTTACTATTTTGTAACCACACTCTAATTAGTCATCTGAGTCATGTAGATTTCTTGAATAATTTATTCATTTCAAAATTTAGCATCAAGCTGTTGAACACATAAGCTTTTCTGAACCTACACTGCCTTTGTAAAATGGCCATGTTTCCTCATTGTCAGTATTTGATCTATGTGGCTTATTTTTGCTCTCTCTCTCTCTCTCTCTCTCTCTCTCTCTCTCTCTCTCTCTCTCTCTCTCTCTCTCTCTCTCTCTCTCTCTCTCTCTCTCTCTCTCTCTCTCTCTCTCTCTCTCTCTCTCTCTCACATATTCTCACACTTTATCTCTCTCTCTCACTCACTCACTCACTCACTCTCTGTATCTCTCTCACACTTCCTCTGCCTCTCACTCACTCACTCACTCACTCACCCACTCACTCACTCTGTGTCTCTCTTTCTCTCTCTCTCTCTGTTACTTCAGGTTGTTCTGTCTCACCCTTTCACACGTCTCTTTCTGTTTGTTTGCATGTGCATCTGTTGTTAATGCGTGCACAATTGTGTGTATGTGTGTGTGTGTTGTGTGAGCATCCATGTGTACACTATGTGTTTATGTGTGGTAGAATATGTGCATATGTGTGATTTGTGTCTGGGTGTATTTGTTTGCAGTGTTAAGATGCATGTGGATATGATTGCTATTATTTTTTTTAATTTTTATTTTTTGGTGCATACCAGATTGTTTTAATGTGTGGAGAGAAAGAGAAAAAAAAATGATGTGAGACGGATAGGAGAAATTGTCGAGTATTTTGTGCAATATAATAGGGTAAACGTCTGTACTGTCTATATGTAGTTTATTTTACAAGTGTTTTTTGACATTCTTATTCTTCCATATTTGTCTCCTAATTTTCAATGTTGAAGAATTGGCACAAATCCCTGTATTGGCACTTATCAAATGCACAAAGATTTGTTTCGTTTTTTTTCATAAGGTGGTTTTCTTTTGATTTTGTCCATTAGATTTAAGTTCACAGTGTCTTTGTGTAGATGAATTGTGTCACATGTATGTCATGGACACTTCTGCTGCTTCATCTCCCCCAATTTAGGCGAATAAATTCAGATTCTCTTGCCTTCCAATAACAAGAATTATCACTTCTGGTATGAGCCATCCTGACATTATGTTATGCTCTCTTCTCTATTATCGACCGCTTGTATGATGGGCCTATGCAGTGTTAACTGTCTGAATCATTCAAAATAGATTTTTTTCATAGTATTTTGGAATGTTTAGCATAAAAACTTAATTTTCTTGCAACATTCACCAAGTTAAATCAAAATAGCTGATTGTTGGTGACGTGTTAGTGCAGAAAATGTATTTATTGGCACTAGTGAATTTAGAAGAATTGTCTGCAATTTCTGTGACTCGTGTTTAAAAAAAGCATTTTGTACCATACCTGTTTATTGTCTTAGTTACTGCCGAGTTCTCTCTGCACAATGACAGAATGCGATTGAGTAGGATGAGCTGTCAGATAATCCACTTGTTAACCCTATGGATCTCTGCCCAACCTCTGACAACACACTTCCTCCTCAGAGATAAACTCATGCAAAAATGTGTGTGTGTTTGTGTGTGTGTGTACACATGGAGTTGAAAGAATTGTGAATTAAAGATTATAAGTGAATACTCACCATTCAACACTGTATCAGTTGTGTGTTGTAGGATAGCACTGATATGAATGGTGGCTCATTATAAGTATCTGAAGTGCACGGCAGTAACAAACGAACGTTGAATAACTTACCTTGTGTGCATGGTTATGGTTATAATGCATCTTCAAAGTATGTGAACTATTAAGATTGATAATGATGTTCAGAATCCAATGACTTAAAATGATTTCACCGGGTTTTCACAAAGTGTAAATTGTTACTGTAGCTGGGTGGGGGTGGGTTGGGTGGGTGGGTGGGGATTTATATTATGCCTTTAATGACAGTGTGTCTTTGGGATGAGACCAAATTCAAGTGATGTCATCTATTTCTATACTGACTATGGAGAAATATGTGTTTGTGTAAAATTATCTTAATAAAATAAGTATGCAAATTTTTTTACATGGATTAATGAGATGATTGTTGAGTAATTCATGTGAACACTTAGAAAACTGAGACAATTGCAAGGGCTGAAAATGCAATATACATTAGTGCAGCAAAACGGCCATTGTGCAGCACCCCTCATATTGCAGGAAAAAATGACATTGTTTGAATCATTAACTTTAACACTTATAATAAGATCAGAAAAATAATGCAGAATGTTAGATTTTCTTTATGAATAGAGAGGATGAATGGTGAAAAAGTGTGGACTTTCTTAGTGCTTGTGAGTGCACAGACAGCAAGCTGACTTTTCTGTCTCTTTGTGTTGGTCTGGCTGCACTACACAGGGGTCTTAGCTCACCTTAAACATGCCAAACTATTTGCAGTCACAAATTTAGATTCACAGCTGTAACTGTTTATTTGCAATTACTGACAATGAGGAGGTATACACAAGATGCACAAACACCCATCTACTATCAAACCAATGATGTATTCCAGGTAATGAGGCAATAGTTGAATTCAGAACTGATAGATAAAAAAAAAAATAAATTAGATAAACAAAAAATAAATAGATAAAAAACAAAAACATGAAAAATCCTACAGCTAGCTCTCTCTCTCTCTCTCTCTCTCTCTCTCTCTCTCTCTCTCTCTCTCTCTCTCTCTCTATATATATATAGCTGTAGGAGTTTTTATTTGTTGTTAATGTATAGTTCAATATCTTAATCATATTTTGTAATGGTTGGGTTGGTTTGAATTTGAAAATGGCACTTAATTGTGAAATCATTTGTTAAATTCTCATCAACCAATCGTGCGTGAGTTCATGTACCGTAGGCGTTTTATCTGATTCACTGCCTGGCTTAGGCTGTAGATAACTGACAGCGAATGGCTTTCTGAAATGTGATAGCTTCACTCTGCAACACTTTCACTCACGCCTGAAACAAACCATGAGAGAAAAGGTTTTTTTTTTTAAACACATATTAGGTCACATTTCTGAGTGTGTGTGTGTGTGTGTGTGTGTGCATACTTATGTTTGTGCATGTACACACGTTCATGCTGGTGCATCTTTAAAAAAAGAGAGATAACAGATAGAAAGTCTTTCAGAGACACAGATTTTCCCAGTGCGACTATGAAATGTTTTAATGTATGAGTTAAATAATCACCAGACAGGCCTGTATGAGCTGTATTCAATGCTGCTTTTTAAATTTCCTCTGAAAACATGTACTTCCATTTTCCAATCTGTGACGGCAGACTGGATGTAAGGCCCTTGGAAAAAAAAAGCCTGTTTGTTGCCAAGGAGTTGGTGTGCAACAATATACCTCCTAGTGTTTTGCTAGGCTCTCAAGGACAGCCAATTCAGTAAGACGTTAGTATTTACCAATAGAGCTTTGAGAGTACCTTTTTTTTTCAGCAAATTATGTTGTGTTTAATAGGACTCAGGAGAACAATTATGTCACTAAAATTAATCACAAGGCCCCGTTCCAATTGGTTATTATCAGATACCTATCAATTTAAAGTGGAGATGCTCGTGTACTTGAATTATGCTGAAAGATCAATTTTCTAACTCAACAGGAGCACATGCTTTTCAAGGTCTTCCATTTCCCTTTAAAACTATGCAGTCTCATTAGGAATTGCCCCTCTGTTAGATTTGTTAGATTATCTGCAATATGAATGTGATTAGCTATGCTGATATAAAATTAATATTGCATTAAACCTCTGGCTCATACGGCATAGGAGGTGCTGAATCCTGAAATTCTCACATTGAAAGGTTGACTCTATTATGTATGGTCATGTGTTCATTCCTATGTCTCTGAACAGCTAAAAAAATGTGTATTCCTAATGATTTCCTGCTGGATATCGAAAATAATGAAATTAAAAGGCTATATTAGTCTCACCTTGCTTTCATTTTAGTGCTAGATTTTCTGGTGGCGCCACATAAGAAGCGGATGCAATTACATAAATACGTGTAGTTTCACAAGACTACCACCAGATACCGCCATATTCCCCATTTTACCTATATGCATGTTCCTGTTTGTTGACGAAAAGACACGCTTAATGTCAAGCGATCTGTCAAGTGTTGCATGATGAAATAAGGGAATTCAATATATAGACTTTTAGCTACAATTTATATAAAATAAGTCTTCAAATGCATAATGCATTTAACTGCACATATAAAAATAAAGATGAGGTTAGTGTTAAGCCATTTCTGCTCTTTCATAACTTTGCAAAAATGGAAATAACGATACCTGTGCCAACGAGAGAAGACAAAAAACAGTTTAAGCAGCTTTGATTTTTTTAAATCAAATTTTAACATAGAATAAAGCCATTATATATTTGATAAGCAATAGTACTTGTATGATTTCATATAAACTACACCCTATATTTACATACTCTACTAAGAACAGGTTTCAAAATCTGTGCTTTCTCCTGACCTGTGCAGCCTATAAAACCACGAGGGCACTTTGAATTCAGGAAGCGACATGTGAGCATGACTGAAGGTACTTTTTCTTGGACTAAGCTGTCTCTCCCTCAGACTTTCACACCCTGAGGCACTGTGCAGCACATAAGGTTGTTTACACACTTTGGGATTGTGTACAAAGTCACATGCGCGAGCGCGCGCGCACACACACACACACACACACACACACACACACACACACACACACACACACACACACACACACACACACACACACACACAATACTCTCTTACACTTCACTGAGCAGCCACAGCCCGGACCGAGGTAATCCTCTAACTTAAAGGCTGTGTTGTGTTCTCAAAGCAAATCCCATTCCTTCAAAATACAGAGACCTCTGGTGTCGACGTGTGACCCAAACGCTTCAGGAGCGATACAATATAGCTTTTTCTTCTTCTTCATCTTCTCCCCACTGTGTTCCACCTACTGTTTTCTCCTTTTAGGCTAAAATTGTACTCTATTTAAGGTCTCACAAGTCATACAGAGACTGAAGCTATTTGTCATCACACTCAAATGATCTGACTTCAGGTGCAAATATTTGTATTCAGTATTATCCACATATTACATCATACAGACTGGATATATGAATGATTACCTGTGGTGTGGTAATACACTTGTATATAATAAAAAAGTCATTAAGGTGAAAATAGAGTTAAATATACATATATCTTGTGTTTTGTATTTGTAAAGATGAAAAAAAATGTTCACGCTAAAATATCTACAAAGTCATATCTGGTGCATTAAAGGACATTTTCGTTGTTTATTCTTACTCTTACAATTTTTTTCCACAATATTTTTTTCTTGGTTTGACTATGTGTGTAAATGCTCTATAATAATATATCTGAGGTATGACTCTAGTTCTTTATAGTGGATATTAAAACACACAGCCCCAACCCAAATAATCGGTCGTTTTCTCAGATAATCCTATGTGTCTTGTCTGTTTTTATACCTGTTAGCAAAGAAACTAACCCGGTATGCAACAGACTGATTCACAGAGAGGAAGAAGGAGCAATTAAAGCAAATGTTAAAATGCCCTTACAATTTTCACACCTTTGGGTGTTATTCACCAAAATAAAAATAAATAAATAAATAAAATTATATATATATATATATATATATATATATATATATATATATATATATCCCCTTCTCATGATTGCTAGAGAGCATGAAAAACAAAACAAAAAGTACTCCGTACCTAACCAAGCCGCAATGTTCAGAAGAGAGCTCAACCTCCCTGAAACACTGCAACCTAAAAATGAAGCTCCAACCATCCACGCCCAAAACGTCATACAAAGAGCAAAGTGTCACGCCCAAGAACAAATGAAACAAAAATGGGAAGGAAAACAAATGCACGGGCAATACCCAGGAAGAGTAGGTGAGAAAGATGTAGACAAACATATGACCAACCAATGGCTCAAAACAGCTGGGCTGAAATCCGAAACAGAGGGCTTTATCATCTCTGCCCAAGACCAGGCCATCAAGACCAATTATTACCGGAGCAAAATCCTCAAAGATGGCAAAGACCCAGCATGCAGGATATGTGGTCAATTCCAGGAAGCCATTGACCATATCGTGGCAGGGTGCCCTGAGCTGGCCAAAACTGAATACCTACAAAGACACAACAAGGCTGCCACATACCTGCACTGGAACATCTGCAAAAAATTCAACATCAACACAAAAGAAAAATGGTACAAGCACGAGCCCCAAACAATAACAGGAAAAGATGACATCACAATCTTATGGGACATGCCAATACAGACAGATCGTGAGATAAAGGCCAACAGACCAGACATCATCATCAAGAACAAAAAAGAAAAAAGCTGCTTTCTCATTGACATGTCCATCTCGACTGAAAGAAACACCTCAGTAAAAGTAACTGAAAAACTGTCGAAATATAGAGACCTTGAAATAGAGATTGAACGAATGTGGGAATTGAAAAACGCAACAATAGGAGCCCTGGGACTTGTAAAAAAAGGGATGGACAAATACACCTAACGGATCCCGGGTAACATCAGAATACAAGAACTACAGAAGATCGCACTACTTGGAGCATCTCACATCCTAAGAAAGGCATTATCCATCACATAGACTTCTACCTCATTCTAACCCTAGGCCCAAGGAATGGGCCTGGTTATTATGTTGTATTATGGCATGAAGCTAAATGAAATTTGTATGATAACAATAATAATAATAATAATAGTAAAATTATATCATGAGCTGGGCAAGAAGAAGCGATCCCCCCTCCTTCGGAAGCGTTTCCTGAAGGAGGGGGGTAGTGTAACAACCACGAATAAGTAGACTCGCTTAGCCCTTGGCTAATGGGTCAGACCCTTTAGTCGACAGAGGAGACACAGAACCCAAAGAATTACAGACCCATCACCTGCCTACCATCAATGTACAAGATCATCACCTCCATCATCACAGAGAGGACCTATAGCTTCCTCGACAAAAACAACTTGTTACCAGCAGAACAGAAGGGATGTAAGAAAGGTAGCTATGAATGCAAGGACCAGCTACTCATCAATCAAGCCATATCGCAAGAGGTCAAATAGAAGAAAAAAAACTTGTCAACAGCATGGATTGGCTACAGGAAGGCATTTGACAGCACGCCACACTCCTGGATAGAGAAGAGCCTCAAGATCTACAGAATCTGCCCAACAACTGTCAAATTCATCACGGAGAGCCTGAAGACCTGGAAGACCACCCTGAATCTCCATCATGCAGAGGGGTCATTAACATCGAGACCGATCAACATCAGAAGCGGAATCTTCCAAGGGGACTCACTATCACCACTGCTCTTTTGCCTTGCACTAGCGCCTCTCAGCAATCTACTGAATAACAGCAGCTATGGATACAAATCACAGAATGGCAAACTGACCCACCTGTTCTACATTGACGACCTCAAGACATTTACCAAGGACGACAATCAGCAGAAGGTTCTACTCACCATCGTCAAGACCTTCAGCGACGACATCAAGATGGAATTTGGAATATACAAGTGTACCAAAGCCACTTTCAAGAAAGGAAAACTTACCAAGACTGCAGACTTAGACCTTGACACTGACACCGTAATCAAATAGCTAGACCAAGATAGCACATACAAGTACCTAGGAGTGAACGAAGGAGACGGTATAAAACACTCAACCATGAAGGAGAAGATCCGGAAAGAGTACTGCAGGAGAGTGCATTTGGTACTGAAGAGCGAACTCAATGTGGCTAACAGAATTGAAGCTATCAATTCCCTAGCGATACCTGTAGTGACGTACAGCTTCAACATCATCAATTGGAAACTGAACGACATCAAGAGACTAGACACCAAGACGAGAAAGATGTTGTCGGCTGCTCTGATGGCCTAGCGGAATAACCCGCCGTTTTTGCAACCCGCTCGTCATGTGGCTGGGAGGTTCGTATCCCAGACTCGCCATAACCGGTCAACGCCAGAGCGTCTACGGGGTAAGGCATTCATTAGGCCACCCTTACCCGAGGGGTAGTGGGTGTAGATCAGTGTAGTGTTCGGGGACTCGTCGTTCTCCAGCGACCCCTCTGGCCCACCCGGGCACCTGCAGCCAAGCAACCGAAAGCATTCTCCCTACGTCTCCTTCGCGGCCTGAGGGTAATACAGTCCATGCTAGGCTTCAGCGTGTAAAATGGCGAGAGCAGCCGACAAGAGTTTGAAGGAAGCTGGTGTTACAACTATTTCCTTCCTGTGGAAACGTGAGCCAGGGGAGTTATTTGACAAGAGTTCCGGCCATATGCCATTGGGTTAATCGGGTGGGATAAGGGGAAAAACTAGAAATAAATTTATAGAAAAAAAAGAAAGTCTATGGAGAAGATGCACCACCTGAAAGCAAGTATTGACAGGCTGTACCTACTAAGAGCTTCAGGAGGATGAGGCCTAGTCCAACTCTAACTGACCTTCAAGACTACCACTATCGGGCTGGATGCATACCTGACAAAAATAGATGACCCACTCCTCCGAATAGTAAAACATCAGATCTACTCCATCAATAAAGAAGCTGCATAATTTAAGAAAGAGCTTGACATCCCAGAAACCCCACCAACAGAAAATGAGGCAACTACCAACTATGCCAAATGAGTGAAGCAGAAGGCAAAACACCATGGCCAGCGGCAAATGCAAAAAAACCTGGGAGGACAAAGCAATGCTCAGGAAGTACCCAAAAAGAATGAAAGATGCAGACGTGGACCAACAAAAGACACACCAGTGGCTGAGGAGCACCGGGCTGAAAGCAGAGACAGGGGGCCTGATAATCGCTGAACAAGACCAGCGCCTGGCAAACAGATCCTATCACCATCGCATCATCAAAGATGGAACAGACCCAAAATGCAGAATCTGTGGAATGTACAAAGAAACCATTGACCACATTGTCTCAGGCTGCCCGGAACTGGTAAAGACCGAGTACATGTACAGGCACAACAAGGCAGCAGCATACCTACACTGGAAGATCTGCAGGAGTTACAAGATGAAGATGAATGAGAAGTGGTACAAACATCAGCCAAAAGCGGTCACTGAAAACAATGATGTCACCACCCTCTGGGACATGCCAATCCACATTGACAGACAGATAAAAGCCAACAAGCCCGACATTGTTATCAAGGACAGGAAGCAAAAGAGGAGCATGTTCGTCAACATGGCAATACCATCTGAAAAATGCACCTGCGTAAAAGTCACAGAGAAACTGACCAAGTACAAAGACCTGGAGACTGAAATCAACAGGCTGTGGGGAATGAAGACTGGAAACTAGTCAGCGGAGCTCTAGGTCTCATGAAGAAGAGAATGGAAAAGTTCACCAACCATATCCCAGGAAACATCAACATCTGTGCAGTCCAGAAGATCGCCCTACTCAGAACATCCCACATATTACGACGAGTACTGTCAATCAAGTGACATCTGCCCTATAGTGCCTCAGGTCCATAATTTGGACCTGGCTCTACAGGATGTAAAACAGAAATTTTATTATTATTATTATTTTTATTATTATAACATTTATATAGCACTTTTCTAGATAGCCAAAGTGCTTCACATTGAAGGGCGTAACT